>NW_026992954.1:0-24222 GCF_028769735.1 Zonotrichia leucophrys gambelii
TTTTTTTAGGATTTTTGGTGGGGCTTTTTCAGAATTTTTAGAGATTTTTTGGGAGATTTTTAGTGAATTTTTGGTGATTTTTTTAAGATTTTTCGGTAATTTTTTGAGATTTTTTTTGAGATTTTTGAGGTATTTTTTAGGATTTTTTGGTGATTTTTTGCGATAATTTTGAATAATTATGGGGGGGTTTTGAGATTTTTTTTAGGAATTTTTGGTGAATTTTGGGGATTTTTAGGTGTTTTTTTCAGTAATTATTAGGATTTTATTAGAGATTTTTTAAAGACTTTTCTGGGGGGATTTGTTTTGTACGTTTTAGGATTTAGAAAAAGAGGGGGGGGTCAGCAAAGGGGGGGGTCCCGTTTGGGGAGGGGTCCCCAAATGGCACCGAGACAGTCCCAGCACCCAGCACACAGAGAAAGAGGGAAAAAGAGGAGTTTTGAGGGAATTTTGGAGATTTTTTTGGATTTTTTTGTAAATTTTTGGTGATTTTTTGTGGATTTTTGTGCTATTTTTTGGTATTTTTATGGGGATTTTTCGGTGATTTTTGGGGCACTTTTGTGATTTTTTTTGTGATTTATTGGAGGATTTTTGGAGGATTTTTTGGGGGGATTTTTTGCAATTTTGGGGGTTTTTTGGGTTTTTATGGTGGGGATTTTTGGGTGATTTTTTAATGAATTTTTTTGTGATTTTTGGCGGACTTTTAAAAATTTTTTGTGATTTTAAAATTGGGGGTTTTTTTTATTTTTTAATAATTTTTTTACCTTGTGGCCGCACGCCGGGGGTGCCGTGGAGCTCTCGGGGACCCCCAAATTTGGGGCCGTCCCCCCGCCCTCCTTTTCACTGCTTTCCTGCAGCTTCCGATTCACCTAAAAAAGACCCAAAAATTCCAATTTTTTCACTTTTTCACCCCAAAAAACCCCCCAAAACCCCCAAAACCCAAACTCACCGTCTCCAACCAAGCCAAAATTTTGGGTTCCCAGGATTGAGGTCCCGGGGGGGCTCCAGGGGGGGTCCCCAAATTTCGGGTGGCCTCGGTGACGAAGGCGGCCATGAGGGAATCGATCAGAGCCAGGTGCGCACCCTGAGGGGAAATTGGGGGAAAATTTGGGGATTTTGGGAAAATTTGAGGTTATTGGAGTCTTGGGGGGGAAATTTGGAAGTTTAGGGGGAAAAATTTGAGAATTTGGGGTAAAAATTTGGGGTTTTGGGGCCTCGGTGATGAAGGCGGCCATGAGGGAATCGATCAGAGCCAGGTGCGCACTCTGAGGGGAAAGTGGGGGAAAATTTGGGGATTTTGAAAAAATTTGGGTTTTTGGAGTCTTGGGGGGAAAAATTTGAGAATTTGGGTAAAAATTTGGGGTTTTGGGCCCTCGGTGATGAAGGCGGCCATGAGGAATCGATCAGAGCCAGGTGCGCGCCCTGAGGGGAAATTGGGGGAAATTTGGGGATTTTGAAAAAATTTGGGGGTTTTGAGGTCTTGGGAGGAAAATTTGGGGTTTTTTTTGGACTTGGAGGAGGAAATTTAGGGGAAAAATTTGGGATTTTGGGGTTTCGGGGCCTCGGTGATGAAGGCGGCCATGAGGGAATCGATCAGAGCCAGGTGCGCACTCTGAGGGGAAAGTGGGGGAAAATTTGGGGATTTTGAAAAAATGTGGGGTTTTTGGAGTCTTGGGGGAAGAAATTTGGAGGTTTGGGGGAAAAAATTTGAGAAAAATTTGAGAATTTGGGGTTTTGGGGCCTCGGTGATGAAGGCGGCCATGAGGTAATCGATCAGAGCCAGGTGCGCACCCTGAGTGGAAAGTGGGGGAAAATTTGGGGATTTTGAAAAAATTGGGGTTTTTGGAGTCTTGGGGAAGAAATTTGGAGGTTTGGGGAAAAAATTGGGAAAAATTTGAGAACTTGGGGTAAAAACTTGGGTTTTGGGCCTCGGTGACGAAGGCGGCCATGAGGGAATCGATCAAGCCAGGTGCGCACCCTGAGGGAAAGTGGGGAAAATTTGGGGATTTTGAAAAATTTGGGGTTTTTGGAGTCTTGGGGGTTGAAATTTGGGTTTGGGGGAAAAATTTGGGAAAAATTTGAGAATTTGGGGTAAAATTTGGGGTTTTGGGGCCTCGGTGATGAAGGCGGCCATGAGGGAATCGATCAGAGCCAGGTGCGCACCCTGAGGGGAAAGTGGGGGAAAATTTGGGGATTTTGAAAAAATTTGGGGTTTTTGGAGTCTTGGGGGGGAAATTTGGAGGTTTGGGGGAAAAAATTTGGGAAAAATTTGAGAATTTGGGGTAAAAATTTGGGGTTTTGGGGCCTCGGTGATGAAGGTGGCCATGAGGGAATTGATCAGAGCCAGGTGCGCGCCCTGAGGGGAAATTGGGGGAAAATTTGGGGATTTTGGGAAAGTTCAGGGGTTTTGGGGTCTTGGGAGGAAAATTTGGGGTTTGAGGGCCTTGGGGGGCAAATGTGGGGGGAAATTTGGGGTTGTGGAGGGAAAACTTTGGGGATTTTGAGGTCTTGAGGGCAAATTTTTGGGAAAATTTTGGGATTTGGGGTCCTGGAGGTGGAAATTTGGGGATTTGGGAGAAAAATTTGGGGGTTTTTGGAGTCTTGAAGGTGGAAATTTGGGGGAAAAATTGGGGTTTTGGGGTCCTAGAGGGGGACATTTGGGGCAAAATTTGGAGTTTGGGTGACCTGGAAGGAGAATTTTGGGGGTTTGTGGGTCCCAGCAGGAAAATTTGGGAGTCCTGTAGTAATTGGGGGTATTTTGGAGAGATTTGGGGGCTTTGGGGAGAGATTTGAGGCCATTTGGGGAGGTTTGGATCATTTTGGGGGCATTTTGAGGGGATTTTGGGTCATTTTTGGTCATTTTGGGGCTCCCGGTTTCTCCCTCGCCCTTCCAGCACTCCCCGGGGTGGGCGTGGCCAAGCGGGAGGGGGCGTGGCCAAGCGGGAGGGGACGCGGCCAGTGAAAAGGGGCGTGGCCTCAGGGCGGGGAGGGTTAATGGGATTGGTTGAGCCAATTAATTAAAGCCAATTAAAGCCAATTAAAGCAGCTGAGCCTTAATGAGATTAATGGGGGGAGGGTACAGGAGGCTCCCAGTAAGCTCCCAGTAAGAAACCAGTGATATCCCAGTGCTTCCAGTAACATCCCAGTAACATCCCAGTGCTCCCAGTAAGATCCCAGTTCAATCCCAGTGCTCCCAGTAAGATCCCAGTAAGAAACCAGTGATATCCCAGTGCTTCCAGTAACCTCCCAGTAACATCCCAGTGCTCCCAGTAAGCTCCCAGTAAGAAACCAGTGATATCCCAGTGCTCCCAGTGCTTCCAGTAAGATCCCAGTACAATCCCAGTGCTCCCAGTAAGATCCCAGTAAGAAACCAGTGATATCCCAGTGCTCCCAGTAAGATCCCAGCACAATCCCAGTGCTCCCAGTAAGATCCCAGTAAGAAACCAGTGATACCCCAGTGCTCCCAGTATCCTCCCAGTGCTCCCAGTAACCTCCCAGTAACATCCCAGTGCTCCCAGTAAGCTCCCAGTAAGAAACCAGTGATATCCCAGTGCTCCCAGTATCGTCCCAGTGCTCCCAGTAACCTCCCAGTGCTCCCAGTAAGCTCCCAGTAAGAAACCAGTGATACCCAGTGCTCCCAGTATCCTCCCAGTGCTCCCAGTAACCTCCCAGTAACATCCCAGTGCTCCCAGTAAGATCCCAGTAAGAAAATAGTGAGATCCCAGTGCTCCCAGTAAGATCCCAGTACAATCCCAGTGCTCCCAGTAAGAAACCAGTGATATCCCAGTGCTCCCAGTAACCTCCCAGTGCTCCCAGTAACCTCCCAGTAACATCCCAGTGCTCCCAGTAACCTCCCAGTAACCTCCCAGTAACATCCCAGTGCTCCCAGTAACCTCCCAGTGCTCCCAGTAAGCTCCCAGTAGCCTCCCAGTGAGACCCCAGTATCCTCCCAGTGCTCCCAGTAACACCAGTATCCCCTCCCAGTGACACCAGTAACACCAGTACCCCCTCCCAGACCCCTCCCAGTCCATCCCAGTATAACCCAAACCCCTCCCAGTCCCTCCCAGTATAACCCAAACCCCTCCCAGTCCATCCCAGTATAACCCAGTCCATCCCAGTATAACCCAAACCCCTCCCAGTCCATCCCAGTATAACCCAGTCCATCCCAGTACCATCCGTATCGGTTTCTGCTGCAGATCCTGCGCCTTTACGGGGACCCCCTGCACATTCGGGGGGAGCCCCCTCCCCTCCCAGTGCTCCCAGTAACACCAGTAACCCCCCCCAGACCCCTCCCAGTCCATCCCAGTATAACCCAAACCCCTCCCAGTCCATCCCAGTATAACCCAGTCCATCCCAGTCCATCCCAGTATAACTCAGTCTATCCCAGTATAACCCAAACCCCTCCCAGTCCCTCCCAGTATAACCCAGTCCCTCCCAGTACCATCCGTATCGGTTTCTGCTGCAGATCCTGCGCCTTTACGGGGACCCCCTGCACACTCGGGGGGAGCCCCCTCCCCTCCCAGTGCTCCCAGTAACACCAGTAACCCCCCCCAGACCCCTCCCAGTATAACCCAAACCCCTCCCAGTCCATCCCAGTATAACCCAGTCCATCCCAGTACCATCCGTATCGGTTTCTGCTGCAGATCCTGCGCCTTTACGGGGACCCCCTGCACATTTGGGGGGAGCCCCCTCCCCGCCAGCAGCGCCAGCAGCGCCCCCAGGTCCTGCGGAGGGGGCGTGGCCGAGGCGGGGGGCGTGGCCTGGCCGGGGGGCGGGGCCAGGGCGTGGCTCCAGGCCCTGCAGTAAATGTCGCTGGCCAGCAGGAGGCGCTCCACCGGCGGCTTCAGGTGCTCCTGCGCGTACTGGTCGGTGTAGAAAGGGTCACGGAGCTCCTCGGGGACGTTGGCTGGGGAGAAAAAAAGGGAGAAATTGGGAAAATCGGGTGAAAAAATGGGAAATTTGAGTGAAAAAATGAAAAATTTGGGTGAAAAAATGGGGTAGAAAGGGTTAAAATTGGAGGGGAAAAGGGTTAAAATGGATTAACATGGGAAGGAAAGGGTTAAAGACGGGAAAGAAAGGGTTAAAATTGGGACAGAATGGGTTAAAAATGGATTGTGGGACACAGGGTCGGTGTAGAAAGGGTCACGGAGCTCCTCGGGGACGTTGGCTGGGGAGAAAAAAGGGGAGAAATTGGGAAAATCGGGTGAAAAAATGGGAAATTTGAGTGAAAAAATGAAAAATTTGGGTGAAAAAATGGGGTAGAAAGGGTTAAAATTGGGATTGTTGTGGTCAAAGGTCATCTGGGGCCCATCATGGACAGATGGACACTGACTGATGGACACTGACCCACCAGGGACACACCACGGACAGATGGACACTGACTGATGGACACTGACCCACCAGGGACACACCACGGACAGACCATGGACAGATCATGGACACACGGACACTGACCCACCATGGACACACCACGGACAGATGGACACTGACTGATGGACACTGACCCACCATGGACACACCATGGACAGATGGACACTGACTGATGGACACTGACCCACCAGGGACACACCACGGACAGATGGACACTGACCCATGGACACTGACCCTCCATGGACCCGCCATGGACAGACCATGGACAGATCATGGACACACGGACACTGACCCACCATGGACACACCATGGACCCACCATGGACAGATGGACACTGACTGATGGACAGTGACCCACCATGGACCAGCCATAGACACACGGACACTGACACACCATGGACTGACCACTGACCCATTACAGACCCATGGACACCAACCCATGATGGACCCACCATGGACCTGTCATGGACACACGGACACTGACCCACCATGGACACACCATGGACAGATGGACGCTGACCCATCATGGACCCACCACTGACCCACCATGGACACCCCATGGACAGATGGACACTGACCCATCATGGACACCCCATGGACACACCACGAACCAACCATAGACTGACCATGGACGCACGGACACTGCCCCACCATGGACACACAGACATTGACCCACCATGGACTGACCACTGACCCATTACAGACCCATTGACACTGACCCATGGTGGACCCACCACGGACCTACCAATGACCCACCATGGACCCACCATGGACTGACCGTGGACCCACCATGGACACACGGACACTGACCCACCACTGACACACCATGGACTGACCACTGACCCATTACAGACCCATGGACACTGACCCATGATGGACCCACCACGGACCCACCAATGACCCACCATGGACCCACCATGGACTGACCATGGACCCATCATGGACACACGGACACTGACCCACCACTGACACACCATGGACTGACCATGGACCCACCATGGACCCACCATGGACACACCATGGACTGACCATGGACCCACCATGGACCCACCATGGACCCACCATGGACCCACCATGGACCCTCTATGGACCCACCATGGACCCACTATGGACCCACCATGGACTGACCATGGACCCACCATGGACACACCATGGACTGACCATGGACACACCATGGACACACGGACACTGATCCAGTGTGGACTCACCACTGATCAATCATGGACCTGTCACTGACCCACCATGGACCCACCATGGATGGACCATGGACTGACCATGGACCCATCACTGACCTACCCCCGACCCATCATAAGACCCACCATGGACCCACCATGGACAGATGGACACTGACCGATGGACACACCATGGACACTGACCCACCATGGACCCACCATGGACACACCATGGACATTGACACACGGACACTGACCCACCATGGACCCACCATGGACTGCCCATGGACAGACGGACACTGACCCACCACGGACACTGACCCACCATGGACACACCATGGGCACACCACGGACAGATGGACACTGACCCACCATGGACTGACCATGGACAGATGGACACCGACCCATCATGGATCCACCATGGACAAATCATGGACACACCATGGACATTGACACATGGACACTGACCCACCACTGACCCACATGGACACACCATGGACAAATGGACACTGACCGATGGACACACCATGCACACTGACCCACCATGGAGACACCATGGACTGACCATGGACAGATGGACACTGACCGATGGACACACCATGGACACTGACCCACCATGGACACATCATGGACCCACCATGGACAGATGGACACTGCTCCATCATGGACATGGACACACGGACACTGACCCACCATGGACTGACCACGGACACACGGACACTGACCCCCCGTGGAGACACCATGAACCCCAACAAGACCCCAAGGAGACCCCAGCAACGACCACTGAGACCACCAAGGACCACAACGGTCCTGGAGACCCCAGAAATGACCATGGAGACCCCAAAATCGGCCATGGAGACCCCAAAATGATCACAGACATCCCCTACACCATGAAGACCCCAAAAATTACCATGGAGACCCTCAAAGACCACAGAGACCCCAAAATTGGTCATGGAGACCCCAAAATTTACCCTGGAGGGCCCAAAATAGAACCTGGAGACGCCAAAATTGGTCAAGAACCCAAATTTGGTCATGGAGACCCCAAAATTGCACCTGGAGATCCCAAAATTAGTCAAGAACCAAAAATTCACCCAGGAGACCCCAAAATTCATAGTGGAGACCCCAAATTTGGTCATGGAGACCCCAAAATTGGTCAAGAACCCAAAATTCTTCATGGAGACCCCAAAATCACCCTCAAGGACCCTCCTGATCCCTCCCCCCCCCCAAATTCCCATCCCAGGGCCCCACGGGTGGGGGAGGGGTGAATTCCAGGGGTGGGGGAGGGGCGGGGCCACACCCACAGGTGGGGGAGGGGCCACACCCACAGGGGACACCTGGGGACGGTCACGTGACCCCTGGGGCACCCATGGGAGCCTCACCTGGCCCCGCCCCCAGCTGTCAATCACTTCCTGCCTATCTAACCACGCCCCCTCGTGGCCACGCCCCCTCGTGGCCACGCCTCCTCCTGGCCAAAGGGCGATTGTGGGGGGAGGGGAGGGGACTTTGACCCCTGGGAGGATCCAAAATTCACCTGGGGGGGGGTCAAAAACACCTGGAAGGTCCCAAAATTCACCTGGGGGGCTCCTAAATCACCTGGAAGATCCCAAAATTCACCTTGGGGGTTCCTAAATCACCTGGAAGGTCCCAAAATTCACCTGGGGGGTTCCTAAATCACCTGGGGGGGTCTCCAAAAACATCTGGGGGAGGGAGGGAGCTAAAAATACCTGGGGTGGTCCCCAAAATACACCTGGGGAGGGTCCTAAATCACCTGGGGGAGCCCAAAAATACCTGGGGGAGTCCAAAATTCACCTGGAGGGGTTCCTAAATCACCTGGAGGGGTCCCATCCCAAAATACACCTGGAGGAGTCCAAAATTCAACTGGGAGGGGGGGTCCAAAAACACCTGGGGAGGGTCCTAAAAAATAGTGGGGGGGGGGGTCCCTAAAATAGTTGGGGGGGGACACCTGGGGGAGATCCTAAATCACCTAGGGGGGGTCCCAAAAAACACCTGGGGGAGTCCAAAATACACCGGGGGGGGTCACAGCGGGGGGGGTCCTAAATCACCTGGGGGGGGGTCCCAAAAAAATCCTGGGGAGGGGTCCCCAAAACACCTGGGGGTTCCTCTTTTGGGAGGGGGGGGTCTCAGGGGGGTCCTAAATCACCTGCGGGGGTCCCCAAAACACCTGGGGGGTTCCTCTTTTAGGAGGGGGGGGGTCTCAGGGGGGTCCTAAATCACCTGGGGGGGTCCCAAAATTCACCTGGGATGGGGATCCCCAAAACTCACCTGGGGGATCCCTTTTTTTGGGGGGGGTCCCACTGGGGATCCCCAACCCCCCCCCCCCGGGGGGGGCGACCCCTCCATCCCCCCCCCTCCCTTTACGCCCCGCCCCCTGCGGTGCTGGAGGGGGGGGGGTCCCCACCCTGTGACGTCACAGCGCTACGTAACAGCGAACACCCCCCCCCCATAGACCGCAACAAAAGGGCTCGAGGGGGGGGCGGGGGAATCCCGGGATTGGGGACCCCCCCCCTAAAAAGTAATCACCGGGACCCCTCCCCAAATTAAAGCCCCCCCCCCGTAATGGCGGGAGCGGCATCGGCCCCGCCCCCTCCCCCTTTAACCGGGACCACCGGGACCCCTCCCCAATACCGGGACCCCCCATTCGGTACCACCGGGACCCCTCCCCAGCACCAGGACCCCTCCCCGATACCGGAACCTCCCATTCGGTACCGAGACCCCTCGGGTAACACCGAGACCCCTCCCCAGTACCGGGAGCCCCTCCGGGACCGGGATCTCCCCTCGGTACAGAGCATCGCCCACCCCCCCTTTAAACGGCATCTCCTCCGTACCGGGACCCCTCCCCAGTACCGGAATCCCCCATTCAGTACCGAGACCCCTCCCCAGTACCAGAACCTCCCATCCGGTACCACCGGGACCCCTCCCCAGTACCGGTCTCGGTAATCAGAGACCCCCATTCGGTACCGGGACCCCTCCCCAGTCCCAGATTCGCTACCGAGACCCCTCCGGTACCACCGGGACCCCTCCCCAGTCCTGCACTCGCTACCGAGACCTTCTCCGGTAACACCGAGACCCCTCCCCAGTCCTGGTCTCGGTATCAGAGACCCCTATTCGATACCGGGACCCTCTCCGGTAACACCGGGACCCCTCCGCAGTCCCAGATTCGCTACCGAGACCCCCTCGGGTACCACCGGCACCTCCTCCGCAAACACCGAGACCCCTCCCCAATCCCGAATTCGGTTCCGAGACCCCCTCCGCTACCACCGGGACCCCTCTCTAGTATCGGTCTCGGTATCAGAGACCCCTATTCGATACCGGGACCCCCTCCGGTATCACCGGAACCCCTCCTCAGTGCCAGATCCGGTACCAAGACCCTCTCCGGTACCACCGGGACCCTTCCCCAGTACCGGTTTACGTACCACTCCCCCTCCCTATTCAATACCGAGACCCCTCCGGTAACACCGGGACCCCTCCCCAGTCACAGACTCGGTACCGGGACCCCTCCTCAGTGCCAGATCCGGTACCGAGACCCCCTCCGCTACCACCGCATCCCCCCTCCCCATCCCCCTCCCCGCCATCCCCGCCTCCCTCCCGCCGCTCCCCGCCCGCTCCTACCGGCGCCGCCGTAGCCGGTGGCGATGGCCCAGGCCAGGCTGGCGGCGCTGCGGGCCCGGTTCCCGTCGTACTGGTCGAGCGGGCGGATCTCGGGCACCAGGAACCCGCGGCGCATGGCGGCGGCGGCGGCCGGAGGAGCCGCCACCATCCCGGGCCCGCCGCCGCCGGGGCCACCGGGGCCGCCGCGGCCACCGGCGCCGCCTTCGGGTGCGCTCGGGGAGGCTTCGGCTGCGCTCGGAGCGGCTTCGGGGGGGCTCGGCTGCGCTTCGGGGGGGGCTCGGAGAGGCTCGGAAAGGCTTCGGGTGGGTTCGGCAGCTTCGGGTGGGTTCGGGTGGACTCGGCGGCCTCAGAAAGGCTTCGGGTGGGTTCGGCTGCTTCGGGTGGGCTCGGAAAGCCTCGGAGAGGGTTCGGGTGGGTTCGGCGGCTTCGGGGAGGCTTCGGAAGGGTTCGGCGGCTTCGGGTGGGCTCGGGTGGACTCGGGTGGGTTCGGCCCCTTCGGGTGGGCTCGGGAAGGCTTCGGGTGGATTCGGCCCCTTCGAAAAGGCTTCGGTTGGGTTCGGCGGCTACGGGCAGGCTCGGAAAGGCTTCGTGTGGGTTCGACCGCTTCGTGTGGGCTCGAACAGGCTCGGAGAGGCTTCGGTTGGGTTCGGCGGCTTCGGGTGGGCTCGGAAAGGCTTCGGGTGGGTTCGGCCTTCTCAGAAGAGCTTCGGGGGGGTTCGGCCCCTTCGGGTGGGCTCGGAGAGGCTCGGAAAGGCTTCGGGTGGGTTCGGAAAGGGTTCGGGTGGGTTCCGGGGGGGATTTCGGGTGGGTCCGAGGGGGTTCGGGCGGTTCCGGACGGGTTCGGGCGGGCGCGGCGCTCGCGCCAGGTGCGGGGAGGGGTGGGGTGGGGGGTGGGGTGGGAAGGGGCGGGGCGCACCTGCGGTCACGTGATCGAGGAGAGGGGATGGAGGCCACGCCTCCTTTTCCCTGGCGCGCGCGGGGGAAAAGGGGCGGGGCTGGGAGGGGAAACTGGGAATACTGGGAATGTCCCCGGGTCCCCTGTCCGTGTGTCCGTGTCCCTTTGTCCGTGTCCGGTGTCCCCCTGTCCGTGTGTCCGTGTCCTGTGTCTCCCTCGTGTCCCTTTGTCTGTGTCCGGTGTCCCCGTGTCCATTTCATTGTCCCCATGTCCGTGTCAGTGTCCCCATGTCTGTGTCCTGTGTCCCCATGTCTGTGCCGGTGTCCCCCTGTCCGTGTCCGATGTCCCCCCCATGTCCCCTTCGTGTCCTTTTGTCCGTGTCACTGTCCCTTTGTCCCTGTCTGTGTCCCCATGTCTGTGCCGGTGTCCCCCTGTCCGTGTCCGGTGTCCCCCCCATGTCCCCATGTCCGTGTAAATGTCCCCATGTCTGTGTCCGGTGTCCCTTTGTCCCATGTCTGTGCCGGTGTCTCCCCATGTTCCCATGTTGGTGTCCCCATGTCTGTGTCCTCTGTCCCTTTGTCCATGTCCGGTGTCCTCCTGTCCGTGTCCTGTGTCCCCCCCATGTCCCCCTCGTGTCCCCGTGTCCATTTCAGTGTCCCCTTGTCCGTGTTTGGTGTCCCCATGTCCGTGTTCGGTGTCCCTCTGTCCGTGTCCTGTGTCCCCATGTCTGTGCCGGTGTCCCCTTGTCCCCATGTCCGTGTTCGGTGTCCTCCTGTCCGTGTCAATGTCCCCCTGTCCGTGTCCGTGTCCCCGTGTCCATTTCATTGTCCCCATGTCTGTGCCGGTGTCCCCTTGTCCCCATGTCCGTGTCCGGTGTCCCTTTGTCCATTTCAGTGTCCCGATGTCCCCGTGTCCATTTCATTGTCCCCATGTCTGTGCCGGTGTCCCCCACCATGTCCCCATGTCCGGTGTCCCTCTGTCCATTTCAGTGTCCCGATGTCCCCATATCTGTGCCGGTGTCCTCATGTCCCCCTGTCCGTGTCCCCCTGTCCGGTGTCCCCCTGTCCATTTCAGTGTCCCCATGTCCGTGCCCGGTGTCCCCCCGTCTGGTGTCCCCATGTCTGTGTTCATGTCCCCATGTCCATGTCTGATGTGCCCCTGTCTGTGTCCGTTGTCCCCATGTCCGTGTCAGTGTCCCCTGTCCCCATGTCCGTGTCTCCTGTCCTTCTGTCCACGTCTGATGTCCCCATGGCCATTTCATTGTCCCCGTGTCCTGTGTCCCCACGTCTGTGCCAGTGTCTTGCTGTCCCTGTGTCCATGTCCGGTGTCCTCCTGTCCGTGTCCGGTGTCCCCATGTCCATGTCCAGTGTCCCCATGTCTGTGTTGGTGTCCCCGTGTCCATGTCTGTGTCCCCCTGTCCATGTCCGGTGTCCCTTTGTCCATGTCCGGTGTCCCCATGTCTGTGTTGGTGTCCCCATGTCCGTGTCCCCGTGTCCATGTCTATGTCCCCGTGTCCATGTCCCTTTGCCTGTGTCTGTGTCAGTGTCCCCATGTCCGTGTCTCCTGTCCCCCTGTCCACGTCTGATGTCCCCATGGCCATTTCATTGTCCCCGTGTCCTGTGTCCCCACGTCTGTGCCAGTGTCTTGCTGTCCCTGTGTCCGTGTCCAGTGTCCCCATGTCCATGTCCGGTGTCCCCATGTCCGTGTCCGGTGTCCCCATGTCTGTGTCCCCATGTCCCTGTGTCCGGCGTCCCCCTGTCCATGTCCGGTGTCCTCCTGTCCATGTCCGTGTCCTCCTGTCCGTGTCCGGTGTCCCCATGTCCGTGTCCCCCTGTCCATGTCTATGTCCCCGTGTCCATGTCCCTTTGCCTGTGTCTGTGTCCGTGTCCCCATGTCCCTGTGTCCGGTGTCCCCATGTCTGTGCCAGTGTCCCCCTGTCCCCCTGTCCATGTCTGATGTCCCCATGGCCATTTCATTGTCCCCGTGTCCTGTGTCCCCACGTCTGTGCCAGTGTCTTGCTGTCCCTGTGTCCGTGTCCGGTGTCCCCATGTCTGTGCTAGTGTCCCCCTGTCCATGTCCGTGTCCTCCTGTCTGTGTTGGTGTCCCCATGTCTGTGTCCCCATGTCCCTGTGTCCGGCGTCCCCATGTCCGTGCTAGTGTCCCCCTGTCCATGTCCGGTGTCCCCATGTCTGTGTTGGTGTCCCCATGTCCATGTCTATGTCCCCATGTCCCCCTGTCCATGTCCCTTTGCCCGTGTCTGTGTCAGTGTCCCCATGTCCCTGTGTCCGGTGTCCCCATGTCTGTGCCAGTGTCTTGCTGTCCCTGTGTCCGTGTCCGGTGTCCTCCTGTCCGTGTCCGGTGTCCCCCTGTCCATGTCCGGTGTCCCCATGTCTGTGTCCCCATGTCCCTGTGTCCGGTGTCCCCCTGTCCATGTCCGGTGTCCCCCTGTCCATGTCCGTGTCCCTTTGTCCATGTCAGGTGTCCCCATGTCCGTGTCCCTGTGTCCATGTCCCTTTGCCCGTGTCTGTGTCAGTGTCCCTGTGTCCGGTGTCCCCATGTCCCCCTGTCCATGTCTGTGTCCCCATGTCCATTTCATTGTCCCCATGTCCGTGTCCCTGTCACTGTCCCCATGTCCGGTGTCCCCGTTGGTGTCTGTGTGTCCCCACCTCCCCGTGTCCCTGTCCCTGTCACTGTCCCCATGTCCACTGTCCCCGTGTCTGTGTGTCTGTCACTGTGGCTGTGTCCCCATGTCCATGTCCGTTGTCCTCCTGTGTCCCTGTCACTGTCCCTGTGTCTGGTGTCCCTGTTGGTGTCCCCATGACCCTGTCCCTATGTCCACTGTCCCTGTCCCCATGTCCCTGTCCCCGTGTCCCTGTCGGTGTCCCCGTGTCCGGTGTCCCCCGGCCCCTCCCCGTATCCCTGTCAGTGTCCCCATGTCCCCCTGTCCCTGTCCCTGTCCCCATGTCCCTGTCCCCGTGTCCGGTGTCCCCCAGCCCCTCCCCGTGTCCCTGTCAGTGTCCCCATGTCCCTGTGTCCATATCGGTGTCCCTGTCAGTGTCCCCATGTCCCTGTCCCTGTCAGTGTCCCCATGTCTCTGTTTGTGTCCCGTGTCCCCATGTCCCTGTGTCCGGTGTCCCCATGTCCCTGTGTCCATATCGGTGTCCCTGTCAGTGTCCCCATGTCCCTGTCCCCGTGTCCGGTGTCCCCATGTCCCTGTGTCCATATCGGTGTCCCCATGTCCCCGTGTCCGATGTCCCTGTCAGTGTCCCCGTGTCCCTGTCAATGTCCCCGTGTCCCTGTCCCTGTCAGTGTCCCCATGTCCCTGTTTGTGTCCCGTGTCCCCATGTCCCTGTCCCCGTGTCCGGTGTCCCCATGTCCCTGTGTCCATATCGGTGTCCCTGTCGGTGTCCCCATGTCCCCGTGTCCGGTGTCCCCCGGCCCCTCCCCGTGTCCTATTTTCCCGCCGTGGCCATGGCAACGGGGACAGACACGGGACACGGGACACGGGGGGGGGGGACAGGGAGGGGACAGCGATGGGGACACTGAGGGGACAGGGAGGGGACAGAGAGAGGGACAGGGATGGGGACAGGGATGGGGACAGGGAGGGGACACGGCAGGGACAGGGACGAGGACACTGAGGGGACAGAGAGAGGGACAGGGAGGGGACAGGGATGGGGACAGGGATGAGGACACTGAGGGGACAGGGAGGGGACAGGGAGGGGACAGAGAGAGGGACAGGGATGGGGACATTGAGGTGACACGGCAGGGACAGGGATGGGGACAGACACGGGACATGGGGACAGCGGGGACAGGGATGGGGACACTGAGGGGACAGGGATGGGGACAGACACGGGGACATGGCAGGGACAGGGACAGACACGGGACATGGGGACAGCGGGGACAGGGATGGGGACAGGAATGGGGACAGACTCAGGACATGGGGGGGACACTGAGGGGACAGGGACAGACACAGGACATGGGGGGGGACACTGAGGGGACAGGGACAGGGATGGGGACAAGGGACACACAGGGGACATGGGGAGGGACATGGGGACACTGAGGGGACAGGGATGGGGACAGCAACAGGAGGGATGGGGACAGGGAAGGGACACGGGGACACGGATGGGGACACAGAGGGGACACTGAGGGGACACAGGGACATGACAGTGACAGGGATGGGGACAGGGAAGGGACATGGTGGGGACATGGTGACAATTGACAGGGACACAGAGGAGGACATGGGGACACGAGAGTGATACCTGGGGACATGATGGGGACACAGAGGGGACACAGGAAAGGACCTGGAGGGGACCTGGGGACACCAAAGGGAAACGGAGGGGACACAAAGGGGATTTGGGGACACAGGAAAGGACCTGGAGAGGTTTGGGGACACAAAAAGGACACGATGGTGACATGGAGGGGACACAGGAAGGGACTTGGGGACACAAAAGGGGCACGGAGGGGATTTGGGGACACGGAGGGGACACAAGAAGAGACCTGGAGGGGTTTGGGGACACCAAAGTGGCACCTCGGGGATTTGGGGACACTTTGGGGGGACACCAAAGTGACACTGAGGGTGGCACCGCGGGCTTTGGGGACACTTTGGGGACACTTTGGGGACACAGGAAAGGACCTGGAGGGGATTTGGGGACACCAAAGTGGCACCGCGGGGATTTGGTGACACTTTGTGGATTTGGGGACACTTTGGGGACATGATGGGGACACAGAGGGGACACAGGAAAGGACCTGGAGGGGATTTTGGGGAACGTCATCGGTGATTTGGTGACACTTTGTGGATTTGGTGACACTTTGGGGACACAGGAAAGGACCTGGAGGGGATTTTGGGGACACCAAAGGGAAATGGAGGGGACACAAAGGGGATTTGGGGACACCGAGGGCGGGGATTTGGGGACACTTTGGGGCTTTGGGGGGGACACCAAAGTGACACTGAGGGTGGCACCGCGGGGCTTTGGGGACACTTTGGGATTTGGGGACACTTTGGGGACACAGGAAAGGACCTGGAGGGGATTTGGGGACACCAAAGTGGCACCTCGGGGATTTTGGGGACACTTTGGGGACATGATGGGGACACAGGAAAGGACCTGGAGGGGACTTGGAGACACCAAAGGGAAACGGAGGGGACATAAAAGGGGATTTGGGGACACTTTGGGCTTTGGGGGGGACACCAAAGTGACACTGAGGGTGGCACCGCGGGCTTTGGGGACACTTTGGGGACACAGGAAAGGACCTGGAGGGGATTTGGGGACACCATCGCTGATTTGGGGACACTTTGGGATTTGGGGACACTTTGGGGACATTTTGGGGACACGATGGGGACACAGGAAAGGACCTGGAGGGGATTTGGGGACACCAAAGTGGCACCTCCGGGATTTGGGGACACTTTGTTGATTTGGGGACACTTTGGGGACATGATGGGGACACTTTGGGGCCACTTCTGTGGCTTTGGGGACATGATGGGGACACAGGAAAAGACCTGGAGGGGATTTTGGGGACACCATCGGTGATTTGGGGACACTTTGTGGATTTGGGGACACTTTGGGGACACAGGAAAGGACCTGGAGGGGATTTTGGGGACACCATCGGGGATTTGGTGACACTTTGTGGATTTGGGGACACTTTGGGGACACAGGAAAGGACCTGGAGGGGATTTGGGGACACCAAAGTGGCACCTCGGGGATTTTGGGGACACTTTGTGGATTTGGGGACACTTTGGGGATACTTGTGTGGCTTTGGGGACATGATGGGGACACTTTGGGGACACTTCCGTGGCTTTGGGGACATGGAGGGGACACAGAGGGGACACAGGAAAGGACCTGGAGGGGATTTTGGGGACACCATCGGGGATTTGGGGACACTTTGTGGATTTGGGGACACTTTGGGGACACTTGTGTGGCTTTGGGGACATGATGGGGACACAGGAAAAGACCTGGAGGGGATTTGGGGACACCATCGGTGATTTGCTGACACTTTGTGGATTTGGGGACACTTTGGGGACACAGGAAAGGACCTGGAGGGGATTTGGGGACACCAAAGTGGCACCTCGGGGATTTGGTGACACTTTGTTGATTTGGGGACATGATGGGGACACTTTGGGGACACAGGAAAGGACCTGGAGGGGATTTTGGGGACACCATCGGTGATTTGGTGACACTTTGTGGATTTGGGGACACTTTGGGGACACAGGAAAGGACCTGGAGGGGATTTTGGGGACACTTTGTGGATTTGGGGACACTTTGGGGACATTTCTGTGCCTCTGCCCCCCCCCCCCCCCCCCGCGGGGTGTGCTGGGTGGGGGAGGGGCTCACTCCCTCCCTGCCCCTCCCCCTCCCCCCCCCCGGTCCGTCCGGTCCGTCCGGTTGAACGGGGAGTGGGGGAGGGGCGGGGCCGGGGTGGGGGAGGGGCAGCGCGGGGTTCCCCCCTCCCCCCCCCCCCCCGTTAATCCGCGGCCGCCGGGGCCCCTTAAGAGGCTTAAACGGAGCGGGGGGGGGGAGGGGACCCGAAATCACCGCGCCCCTCCCCCCACACACACAAAATTCTCACCCATCCCCCCCCACCCCAAATTCCACCTCCCAAATTTCCCACGCCCCTCCCCCCCCCAAAACCCCAAATTCTCACCCATCCCCCACACCGGAACCCCCAAATTCCCACCCATCCCCCACCCCGGAACCCCCAAATTCCCATTCAGCGCCCCTAAAAAATTCCCACCCATCCCCCCACCCCCAAAATTCCCACCCATCCCCCCCACCCCAAAATTCCCACCTCCCAAATTTCCCACCACCTCCCCCCCACCGCCCTAAACCCCAAATTCTCACCCATCCCCCACCCCCCGAACCCCCAAATTCCCATTCAGCGCCCCAAAAAATTCCCACCCATCCCCCCACCCCCAAATTCCCACCCCCCAAATTTCCCACGCACCTCCCCCCCCGCCCTAAACCCCAAATTCTCATCCCATCCCCCCCCCCCCCGGAACCCCCAAATTCCCACCCATCCCCCACCCCCCGAACCCCCAAATTCCCATTCAGCGCCCCCAAAAAATTCCCACCCCCAAAATTCCCACCCATCCCCCCCACCCCCAAAATTCCCACCTCCCAAATTTCCCACGCACCTCCCCCCCCCGCCCTAAACCCCAAATTCTCATCCCATCCCCCACCCCCAGCACCCCGAAAATTCTCCGCGCCCCCCACCCCAAAATTTCAATCCCATCCCCCCACCCGGGCCCCAAAATTTCCACCCCCGAACCCCAAATTCTCACCCCAAAAATCCCAACCCCCAAAATTCCGACCCATCCCCCACCCGGACCCCAAAATTTCCACCCATCCCCCCCCAGCACCCCAAATTCCCATCCCCCACCCCAAATTCCCATTCCAAATTCCCACCCCAGTTCCCCGCCCATCCCCCCCCCCCTGAACCCCAAAATTTCCGCCCCCCCATCCCAAAATTCCCACCCCAAAATTCCTCTGGCCCCTCCCCCACCCCCCACAAAAGCCCCTCCCCCCCTTGTTTTGGTGTCCCCCCGATTTTATTTGAGGTCAGCCCCGCCAGATGTTTTGGGGGGGGGAGGGGGAGAACAGACAGAGTCACAATCCAAATGTTTGGGGTGGGGGGGGGGGCTGTACCCCCTCCCCCTGCTGAGCAAGGCTTTGTCCAGATGTTGGGGTCCTCATCCAGATGTTGAGGGGGGGTCCCATCACCCTCCAAGGGTCCCCATTCCAGATGTTGGGATCCCCCCGACCCTGGAGTTGCTGTCCCTGTCCAGATGTTGAGGTCCTCATTCCAGATGTTGGGTTCCCCGCCTTTGGGGGTCCCACCCAGGCGTTGGGATCCTCATCCAGATGTTGGGGTCTCTTCCAGATGCTGAGGATCCCATCACCCTCCAAGGGTCCCCATTCCAGATGTTGAGAGCACCAGCGCCGACCTTGGAGGGTCCCGGTCCAGATGTTGGAGTCTCCTCCCAGATTTGAAGGTCCCAAATGCAGATGTTGGCTCTCCACCCAAACGTCAATGGTCCCATCCAGATGTTGAGACCCCCCCACACCTTGGGGGGTCCTCGTCCAGATGTTGGGGTCCTCATCCAGATGTCAACAGGCCTCATCCAGATGTGGGGGTCCCCCCGCCACCTTGGGGGTCCCACCCAGATGTTGGGGTCCTCATCCAGATGTTGGAGTCCCCACCCTTGAGCATGGGGTCCTCATCCAGATGTTGATGTCCTCATTCCAGATGTTGGGGTCCCACCAGGATCCTCCCAACATCGGGGATCCCCCATCCAGATGTTGAGGTCCCACCCACCCCCATCCAGATGTTGGGACCCCTCCCCCAAGCCCCGCCCATCCCCCACCCCCTCTCAGCTCCGCCCCCCTGCCCCCCCCCGATCCTGGGCGTGGCTACGACCCCTCCTCGGCCCCTCCCCCCAGGAACTCCCCAATCAGCTTGGCCAGGGAGTGGGGCGTCTCCTCGGGCAGCCAATGGGAGGCGCCGGGCAGGAGGCGGAGGCGGGCAGAGGGGCGGAGCCAGCGCAGGTGGGCGGGGCCAAGGCGCGGGTCCAGGAAGGCGTCGCGGGAGCCCCAGAGCAGCAGCGTGGGGGGAGGGGGCGGCTCCCGGGGGATGGGCGTGGCCCTGGAAAGGGGGAGGGGACAGTGAGGGACAGGTGAGGGACACCTTGGGGACACCTGGGGGATAGATCAGGGACACCTTGGGGACACTTTAGGGACATCTTGGGGACATGGGGACACCTGAGGGACACCTTGGGGACACCTGGGGGATAGATAAGGGACACCTTGGGGACACTTTAGGGACACCTTGGGGACATGGGGACACCTGAGGGACACCTGGGGACATCTGGAGACAGGTGAGGCACACCTGGGGACAGCTGGGGGGACATGGGGACAGATGAGGGGTACCTGGGGACAGCTTGGGGACATGGGGACAGATCAGGGACACCTGGAGACAGGTGAGGGACACTTGGGGACACCTTGAGGACAGGTAAGGGACACTTGGGGACAGCTGGGGGGACCTGGGGACAGATAAGGGGCACCTGGGGACAGGTAAGGGGCACCTGGGGACAGCTTGGGGACATGGGGACAGGGTCAGGGACAGCTGAGGACAGATCAGGGACACCTGGGGACGGGTGAGGGACACCTTGGGGACACCTGAGGACACCTGGGGGGACATGAAGACAGGTCAGGTACACCTGGAGACAAGTGAGGGACAGGTAAGGGACAGCTGGGGACACCTTGGGAACAGAGGCAGGGACACCTGGGGACAGGTAAGGGACACCGGGGGACGACACCTTGGGGATATGGGGACAGGTGAGGGACAGGTGAGGGACACCTTTGGGACAGGGACACCTGGGGACAGGTAAGGGACACCGGGGGACGACACCTTGAGGATATGGGGACAGGTGAGGGACAGGTAAGGGACACCTGGGGACAGCTTGGGGACATGGGTACAGGTGGCAGACACATGGGGACACCTGGGGGACATGGGGACCACCCAAGAGAACCCAACTGGAAACATCCCCAGCCTAACTGGGGTAATGCAACAGGGTCCACCACCCAAGTGGGGTCACCCAATGGGGTCCCACCACCCAAGTGGGACCACCCAAACCCAACTGGGACCACCCAATGGAGTCCCACCACCCAACTGAGATCATTCCAAACCCAACTGGGGTCACCCAATGGGGTCCCACCACCACCAGCACCCAACTGGGATCATCCCAAACCCAACTGGAACCAGCCAAACCCAAGTGGGAACATCCCAGACCCAACTGGAAGAACCCAATGGGGTCCCAGCACCACCAGCACCCAACTGGGGCCACCCAAACCCAACTGGAGGAACCCAAACCCAACTGGGGTCACCCAATAAGGTCCCACCACCCAACTGGGAACATCCCAAACCCAACTGGGACCACCCAAACCCAACTGGGACCACCCAAACCCAACTGGGGTCACCCATCCCAATTGAACCCAACTGGAGTCACCCAATGGGGTCCCACCACCCAACTGGGAGCACCCAATGGGGTCCCACCACCCAACTGGGGTCACCCAATGGGGTCCCACCACCCAACTGGGGTCACCCAATGGGGTCCCACCACCCAACTGGGGTTCCCCAGGGTGGTCCCACCACCCAACTGGGGTCACCCAATGGGGTCCCAGCACCCAAGGTGGTCCCACCACCCAACTGGGATCACCCAACGTGGTCCCACCACCCAACTGGGATCATCCCAATGGGGTCCCACCACCCAGTTGGGGTCCCCCAGGGTGGTCCCACGCACCCGAAGAGGTTTCGGTAGTAGTGGATGGGGGGGCTGAGCCCCCCGGGCTGGGAGAGGCCGAACAGGAAGGCGTCGAGCTCCTGCTCCGAGAGGCGCCGCGCCGGGTCCTGGATGCCGGTCAGGGCGCTGGTCATGAACCACCGCACCAGCTGGGGGGGCACCGAAATTTGGGGGGAAAATGGGGAAATCAGGGCTGGGGGGGGCACTGAAATTTGGGGGGAAAATGGGGAAATCAGGGCTGGGGGGGGGCACCGAAATTTGGGGGGAAACTCAGGGCTGGGGGCGGACACCGAAATTTGGGGGGAAAATGGGGAAATCAGGGCTGGGGGGGGACACCGAAATTTGGGGGTAAAATGGGGAAATCAGGGCGGGGGGGGCATCGAAATTGGGGGAAAATGGGGAAATCAGGGCTGGGGGGGGCACCGAAATTGGGGGGGAAAATGGGGAAATCAGGGCTGGGGGGGGACACCAAAATTTGGGGGGGAAAATGGGGAAATCAGGGCTGGGGGCAGACACCGAAATTTGGGGAGAAAATGGGGAAATCAGGGCTGGGGGGGCACCGAAATTTGGGGGGAAAGTGGGGAAATCAGGGCTGGGGGGGGCACCGAAGCTGGGGGGAAAATGGGGAAATCAGTGCTGGGGGGGACACCGAAATTTGGGGGGAAAATGGGGAAATTGGTGCTGGGGGGGGCACCGAAATTTGGGGGGAAAATGGGGAAATCAGGGCTGGGGGGGCACCGAAATTTGGGGGGAAAATGGGGAAATCAGGGCTGGGGGGGCACCGAAAATTGGGGGGAAAATGGGGAAATCAGGGCTGGGGGGGGCACCGAAATTTGGGGGGAAAATGGGGAAAATTATGACAAAATGGAGGAGGTGAGGTCTGGGTGACATCAAGTGCCAGAAGTTGGGGACAAAATGGAGGAAATTTGGCCTGGGGGACACCCAAAATTGGGGACAAAATGGGGAAATCAGGGCTGGGGGGACACTGAAAAATGGGGGGAAATCAGGGCTGAGGGACACCAAAAATTGGGGACAAAATGGGGGAAATTTGGGCTTGGGGACATCCAAAATTGGGGACAAAATGGGGAAATCAGGGCTGGGGGGACACTGAAAATTGGGGACAAAATGGGGGAAATTACGGCCAGGAGACACCAAAAATTAGGGGACACTGAGGGGGGACACCAAGAATTGGGGACACCGAAATTTGGGGGGAAAATGGGGGAAATCAGGGCTGGGGGACACCAAAATTGGAGGGAAAAAATGGGGCTTGGGGGTGCCAGGACCCCAAAAATTGGGGACAAAATGGGGGAAATGATGACAAAATGGAGGACACAAGGTATGGATGACATCAACCCCTTGAAATCGGGGACAAAATGGGGAAAATGGAGTTTGGGGTGTTCCAGGAACCGGAAATTTGGGGACAAAATGGGGGAAACGATGACAAAATGGAGGACATGAGGTCTGGATGACATCAACCTCCAAAAATTGGGATAAAATGGGGGAAATTTGGGCTGGGAAGTGCTGGGACCCCAAAAACTTGGGACAAAATGGAGGAAATGATGACAAAGCGGAGGAGGTGAGGTCTGGGATGACACCAAACCCCCGAAATTGGGGACAAAGAAGGGGACACGAGGTCTGGGTGGTGCCACCACCCCTGAAATTGGGGACAAAGGGGGGGACACAGTTTTGGGGTTGGACATTTCCCCTTTGGGGACTTCTTGAGAAGCTCCTTGGGGTGGGAGATGGGGACAGGGAGGGGACAGAATGGAAACAGAGGGGACAGAAGGGACAGAGGAGACAGAGAGGGGACAGTGGGGACAGGGAGGTGACAGGGAAGGGATGGAGGGGACAGGGAGGGGACAGGGAGGTGACAGGGAAGGGATGGAGGGGACAGGGAGGTGACAGAGAGGGGACAGGGAGGGGACAGAGTGAAAATGGAGGGGACAGAGGGAAAGGGGACACGGAGGGGACAGAGGGGATGGAGGGGATAGGGATGACAGGGAGGGGACAGAGAGGGGACAGGGAGGTGACAGAGGGGACAGGGAGGTGACAGGGAGGTGACAGAGGGGACAGGGAGGGGACAATGAGGGGACAGAGGGCTCAGAGGGGACAAGGAAGGGATGGAGGGACAGAGAGGGGACAGAGGGGACACAGAGGGGATGGAGGGGATAGGGAGGGGACAATGAGGGGACAGAGGGCTCAGAGGGAACAGGGAGGTGACAGAGGGGACAGTCTGACCTGGAAGTCGGCCAGGGACAGCAGCAGCTCGGGCAGCCAGGGCAGCTGGAACAGGAACATGTAACAGGAGCGGAGCAGCTGCGACGGGTGACGGGCTGTGAAGGCTGTGACAGCGAGGGGACACCGTGGGGACAGGGCCACCAGGATGTCACCATGGGGACACCGTGGGGACAGAGACACCACAATGTCACCACAGGGCCACCACAGGGACAGGGACACCCTCAATGTCCCCAATGTCCCCAATGTCCCCAATGTCCCCAGTATCTCCTGTATCCGAAACATCCCCACGTGTCCCCAGTGTCCCCAATATCCCCGATGTCCCCAATGTCCCCACTGTCCCGTGTTCCCAGTGTCCCCAATGTCCCCAACATTCCCAAGTGTCCCCAATGCCCTGAATGCCCCCAATGTCCCCTCGTGTCCCCAATATCCCAAATATCCCAGCGTCCCCAATGTCCCCAACACCCCCAATGTCCCAAATGTCCCCAATCCCCCCATAGTCCCCCATGTCCCCTCGTGTCCCCAATGCCTCCAACGTCCCCAACATCCCCTCATGTCCCTGCTGTCCCCACTGTCCCAAATGTCCCCAATCCCCCCAATGTCCCAAATGCCCCCAGTGTCCCCAACGTCCCC
>NW_026992955.1:0-24220 GCF_028769735.1 Zonotrichia leucophrys gambelii
CCTTCAGACTAACATCCCATTGATGTATTATGCCATGAAGGTGTGGCAATTTTCCCAGTATAATAAATTTGAAAGGCAGGCCCGGATGGTATCGGTGGGCCTGCCTGGCCGAAATAGCCTCTTGTATTTTCTCCAGAGCTACCTGTGCCTCTGGGGTAAGAGTCCTAGGAGAACTAGGCTCCTCTCCCCCTTTCAACAAATCGAAAAGAGGGGCTAAATCTTCGGTTGAAATGCCTAACTAGGGTCTCACTCAATTTAAAGATCTACATAGTTGATGGGCATCTGCTAGGGTCTGGACCTTTGTCTGAATTGCCAATTTTTGCGGCACAATTGTCTGCTTTGTAATTTCGAGGCCCAGGTATCTCCAAGGTGGCACCCGCTGAATTTTGTCCTGCTGGAGCTCGAACCCTGCAGCAGTCAACGCATTGGTTGTCAGGCCACGCGCACGGGCAAGCAGACTGTGGTCGGGCGCACACACAAGGATGTCGTCCATATAATGATGGACAATGACGGCATCTCCGAGGGCTGTACGTATGGGTGACAGCAGCAAAGCGACATACTATTGGCAAATCACAGGGCTGACCTTGAGGCTCTGCGGAAGCACCCGCCAATGATAGCGCTTGGCTGGGGACTCACAGTTGATGGACGGAACTGTGAATGCAAATCGCGGGGCGTCCTCTGGGTGAAGGGGAATTTGGAAAAAGCAATCTTTTATATCAATCACAGCTAATTCCCAATCTTGGGGGAGCATTGCTGGGGAGGGCATCTGTGGTTGAAGGGAACTCATGTCAATTATTAATTTATTAATTCAGCGAAGGTCGGTCAGGAGTCGCCACTTATCCTTATTAGGCTTTTTGATGACAAACACTGGGGAGTTTCAGGGTGACATGGTCTCTTCCAGGTGGCCTTTCAATAACTGCTCCTGAATGAGCTCGTTGAGTGCCTTTAGTTTTTACTTGTTAAGTGGCTACTGCTTGACTTGTACTGGTTTATCTGAAAGCCAATTCAGTTTCTAGGTCTGGCACTCTTCAGTGGCCACCGCCCGAAAAACTTGGGGAGCTGTCGGGAGATCGATTTTGGCTCCCTACTGGGCTAAAAGGTCTCTTCCCTAGAGGGGCTTTGTATAATCTAGAACGAACGGGCGTATAGAAGCCAATTGTCCGTCGGGCCCCTTAATTTGCACAATGCTCTTCGATTGGTTTTCTAATTGGAGGCCCTCAACACCAGAAATCGTGCCCGCTGCGCTTTGCAGGCCCTAATGCGACGGCCATTCCCGAGAGGGAATGATCGTCACATCTGCACTCGTGTCCAGAAGACTCTTCACTAACTTCTTGTCTCCGCTCAATGAAAGTTGACAGTCAGGCTGGGCTTCTCTTTTTCCACTAACTGTGTCCAGGCTACAGTCGGAGGCGAGTCTTTCTCTATCGGGCTCGAGCAATGGTCTTTATCTGGCACAGGAATGGCTTGAGCAATGACTTGTCTCTTAGGGATGAAAAGCGGGGGTCGGACACAATACAGCCCTACCGCGAAGCGGTCCCGGTCGGTAGTTACCAGACCAGGGACTATGTGGATGTCTTGCGGTGTGTGCTTTGTGTCTCTGACGACAGTCCACCTGCATCGTCCCAGTTTCCTCCAGCGACCTGGGTGTTGCAAGTCGACAGACACCAGCTGCAAATTACTGCTAGGGAGGTAAATGCTCCTAGTTAGCTGCAGCCTGTAAGGGGAAACAGAGGACATGGTGTTAAGTACAGGTTTGGGCAGAATATCACAGGTAAAGTATTTCGAATTGGATAGGTGCGTCAAATCTGGCAAGGTGTGCGGCGGTTCTCTTTCGTTTCTTCTCTCTCCGGATGATGATAAACAGCCCGCCACATTTCTATCTACGCGCAGGGAGGGACTGCGCTCTAATCTTAGTTTTTTTCTTTTAATTCTCTTCTTTTTCTCGCTGCCGCCTCCATTCTATGTAATCTTGCCGCATAGGGCACTGTGGCATCTAATGTCCCATTTTACTACAGAGATGACAGGGGTGGGTTGCCGATGTTCTCTTGCCCGCCCCAGGTGTTGGAGGGCCGGCAACGGGGGCAGCTTCTCCCTCTATGCAGTCTTGCACGGGGCATTCAGTAAAAACTATGGAAGCCCTCTTAGGCCGTGATGACAGGGAGACTTGACGTACTACGACATCTATCATGGCCTCTACTGTAGGCCTAGGACTACGAGGGAGAGTCTTTATAGCTTTGCGGCACTCAGCGTTTGCATTGCTGTATGCCATTCTCTGGAGCATCATTTCTCTATCATCATCTCTGAGCGCCTGTGCTTCTACATATCTGTAGAGGCGCTCCATAAATTCTATGTATGGTTCATGCTCTCTTTGCAAAACCTCATCATCTTTTCATTGGGAAGTAACTACTTCCAGCTTGAAGAAAGCTCGTTCAGCTGCTCGGGCCGTCTCCATCAGCTGGGAGGGGAATAAGGCTCTAGCTTGTTTTGCCTCTTCTGCCCACTGCCCTTCACCCAAAAGATGATCAAGGGAAATTATCAAGCTATCTGCATCATGGGACACACTTTGATTACCCTAAAGACTCGGGAGTACTTCCGATATTTCTCTCCCCCATTCCCTTACCCAGACTCTGAATTCTATAGGCCTTATAAGGCTGGAGAAGAGTGCCTTCAGATCTGCTGGAACTAAATCTCTCTGGGAAAGGGTATTATGTAGCAAACTCCGGAAGTATTCTGACTTTCGGGAGTAGTCTTTCTGTGCCTTGCACAGCTCTTTAATTCGTGCCTCCGCTAAGGGCACCCACCGAGCCTGAATTGTTCCCTCTCCCCCCAGGTTATAGGTAATCGGGGCCGCTTCTAGTAAAGGCATTTGCTGTGGCTTGTGGCCAGGCACTGCCCCCCCCCGCTCCGTAGGCACTGCCCCCCCCCCTCCGAAGACACTCCGTGGGAATCGGGGGGGAGGGGGTTGGGACTGAAACTGGAGGAGGTTGAGGCGGGGTTTGGCGATGACGTAAGGGGAGGGAGTGTGCAAGGCCATCCACCCTTTTCCCCCCCCGGGCAGCGTTCGGAGGCGGAGGGGAATGCGAAAGTGAAGCGGGGGAGGAGGGAACGGGAGGCTGAACCGGGGGAGGAGTTTGAGGGGGAGCTGAAGGTCTCTCAGAGTACGGAGGAGCGAGCGGGACGGGGGGAGGATATGAGGGAGGGGGGATTGGGCAAGGGCTGTGTTCAGGGTAAAGGAAGGGGTTGCCACTTGAGAGAAAAGGGGTAGTAGAAGAAGAAGAAGCTCTGTTGCCATCTTGGATGGTGCT
The DNA here is from genome assembly GCF_028769735.1 of Zonotrichia leucophrys gambelii. Classification (NCBI taxonomy): domain Eukaryota; kingdom Metazoa; phylum Chordata; class Aves; order Passeriformes; family Passerellidae; genus Zonotrichia; species Zonotrichia leucophrys. The sequence goes on from NW_026992955.1 coordinate 3,306, forward strand.
AAAACGAACAGACTTAGGGGTTACAACCGGGGACTTGGGAACTGGGGTAGAGGGTAAGGATAGAAGAGGAGCTTGGCCAGGGCTTTTCGAACGGGGAGGCTGAGCCGGTCGAGAGGGAGCAGGGACAGCATGGAAACTCTGCTTTTTGTCGGCCTTCAAAATCCCTCTAGAGGGCTCATGCCTATGGGGATAGGGAGAGGGTTGGGGGGTAAGGGAAGCTGAACGGGGCGAACGGGGACAAGCAGGGCTTTTCTTAAGTTCTCCGGACGAAGAGAGTGTTTTGAGCACTCTGTTCGCCCAAAATGCCACAGTTGCTAATTTTGTCTCTCCAGAATCAACTGCCTGTTCTAATTTTGCCAAAACGGCAGTCTAAAGGTGTGGCTGTTTTGCAAGGTCTAGGAAAATTTCAGGGAACTTAGAAAAGATCTACTTAGTTAAGAATTTTAATTCTTGCTTGGGGGCCTTCTGGCCACCTCCAAGCAGTAAACTCTTAACAATATAATAAACTTCATTCTGGGATTTTCTCAAACTAGCACTCATAAGTGCCTTTATAGTACAGGAACTGCCAATACTATAAAGGGGGGAAAATTCTTCTGATGGTACAAACTATTGCCTGAAAACAGCAGAAAGCTACTTTCTACTAGCCCCTGCCCCCCCCCTACTGTCTCCAAGTCTGGGGCTTCAGTAAAAGGAAAGAAAAAATCAAGGAAAGAGGGTGGAAGGGTGGGTCCCCAAAGCAGGGCATGCACCCCCAGGGAAATTTTAAAAAGGCAAGGGGGAAAGTCGGAAAGGTCCCTAAAGCAGGGCTCGACCTTACTTAATCTGGTGGCAGCAGCAAATGATGAATCAGGAGGGGTATTTTCATCTCCGGAACCGTCCTCTCTGGGTGCGAGGGTTCCCGATTCCAATCCTACAGGGAGTGCTGCTCCTACAACGGAGCCTGCCCCCCCCGAGGGAGTGCAGCGCCTACTGGAAACTAAAAATTCCACTTCCGAGGGGTCTGTTTTGATTATTTCAGGCCCCAACATTGGTCCGCCAACACTGCGCGGGGGCGTGTACGGCCCTGGAATCCGGCTATCTGGTGAGGGGCGAAGGCCAGGGCCCCTGCGCAGCTGAAGCCAGCACCCCTCGGCGTCTTGGCCTTGAGCTGTGCTGGGTGATAGCTCGAAGAAGCGCGGTGTGAGACGATTAAGGAGGCGACCACTTGCTGGGGGTAAACTTTCGGTTTATTACAGAAGAACCAACAAGGAGGGGAAACACTCAGCAAATGGCCTCGAACAGGGGGCGAGAGAGGGTTTTAAGGGAAAAGGGGGGAAGAAGGCAGGGAAACCCTGCCTTCTGGCTACCAATAGAAATACATATTTGGGGGTATGAAACATAACTTATATACCAAAGTAACCAACTGTTATAAATCATAGGAGGGGCTCCAGGGCTACAGCCAACCATAACTCCCAGAGAAAAGAAAATTCTCGAAACCTGGGAGGAGAAAAAGGGGTGATTGACTGAACCCAAGGAGGAAACAACTTTCACTTTATAAGAGAAACCAGGGGAGAAGCAGTTTCATTTCCATAGCAACCTAACTGACAGGGTAACAGCAGGAAGTCCTGGGACCTTCCTGAACCATTTAATACAGAAAATGGGGGAGCAACTAACAAACTTAAGAACACACCACAGCAATTGGGAACAGCAATGAGATAAGGAACAAATGGAACAGTAACAATATTGATAACAGAAGGGATAAATAAAACTGTTTACAGGGAAAACTACAAAACAACTTCCTGGCTCTTCCCAACAACATATATCCCCTTCCTGGAAATTTCAGCCTTCTCCTCAGGGAGAGAGAAAGTCCCTTTCCTGCCCCTGGCAATGACCTGAGGTGAGAGTGAATGTAATTACAGGGCCATGGAAAGACCCTCATGTTCTTCAGTTCTACACCATGTCATTGAAAGGGGAAGGTATTGGGGCAGTTGTCTTCCCAGCATGGATCATAGGGAACATGGATCACCCGAGCTCTTCCCAACGTTAGACCTCCATTGGGGATGAAGCTGGAGCAGTTCACAAAGCTCCTCCTGCAGCTGGGGCACTCGCAGGGCTTCCCTTAGTGGTGCCTCCGTTGGTGTTTTCTCATGTTAGAGCTATCGGTGAAGCTTTTCCCACACTGGGGACACTTGTAGGGCCTCTCCCCAGTGTGGATGCGTTGGTGGGTGATGAGGTGGGAGTTTTGCTTGAAGCCCTTCCCACACTCAGGGCAGCGCAAGGGCCTCTCATCCGTGTGAATCCGCTCATGCAGGAGGACACTGGAGCTGCTCTGAAACCTCTTCCCACAGGTGGGGCACTCGTAGGGTCTCTCCCCTGTGTGGATGTGCTGGTGCCTAATGAGGTTGGACTTGTTCTTGAAGCCCTTCCCACACTCAGGGCAGAGGAAGGGCCTCTCCTCTGTGTGAATCTGCTGGTGCTGGAGGAGACTGGAGCTGGTCTGAAACCTCTTCTGACACTGGGGACACTCATAGGGCTTCTCCACGGTGTGGATGCGCCGGTGCCTGATGAGGTTGGAGTTGTGCTTGAAGCCCTTCCCGCACTCAGGGCAGAGGAAGGGCCTCTCCCCAGTGTGAATCCGCTGGTGGCAGAGGAGATTGAAGCTTCTCTGAAACCTCTTCTGACACTGGGGACACTCGTAGGGCCTCTCTCCAGTGTGGATGCGTTGGTGCCTGATGAGTTCTGACCTGTAGCTGAAGCCCTTCCCACATTCCTCACACTCGTAGGGCCATTCCCCGGTGTGGATGTGTTGGTGGCGGATCAGGGAACTGCTCTGGCTGAAGCTCTTCCCACACTCCAGGCACTTGTAGCGCTTCTCCCCATCATGAATCTGCTCATGGACCACCGGCTCTGAGCCCTGGCTGAAGCTCTGTCCACTTTCCTGGCTAAGGGAGGGTCTTTCCTCCTCAGAGCACCCTGGGCTGGGCTTGCAGCCCCTCCTCCTGTGGAATCTCTGGGGATTTTCCTCCCCCTTGGATTCCTGTGCCCTGGAGTCACTCATAACGGCCTCTTCCATGAGGTTCTTCCGTGGGGATTTGTCCTCTCTAGTCTCCATGCTCATCTCCTCATCTGGGGGAGGAAGGACAAGGAGAGAATGGGATTTGGCTCCATGCCAGAGGGATGGGGAAGGAGATCCCCCCAGTGCATCCCCGGTAGGACGGTGTTGGCAGCAGGGTTGTCCTGCAGCCCGGGGCCATGCTGTGCTGGGAGATGGAGCAGGAGAGAGGGGGAAAGGGGCACTGACTTCCTCCTCAGCTGCCTGGGTGTCCTGGGGATCCTTCTTGTTTCTCACAGCCTCCTTTTCCATCTGGCAAAGGTTTGGAAATGGGAAATCCTGTTTTGGGAGAATAACAAGGGATGACCACATTGAGTTTTGTACAGGTTTGAAGGAAAACCTGGGAAAGGGTCTAAACCAAAATTGCAATTCTAAACCAAAGTGAAGATCAAGGCAATGATACAGAAACCCTGCCTTAAACTGACAGAGTCAGGATATAACCTGACGCCCTGTTGGTCAGGGTGGTGACTGCAGTTCTCTTAAATTGTGGCTGCAGTCCTGTGGGAGAGGTGAACGTGGTTCTGTCAGAGCAGTGATCCTGCAGAAAGGTCTTGTCTTCCTCTGAAGGTCCAGTGGAGGCTATGGAGCTCTTGTCCTCTGGGAATCCAGTAGGCAAGGTGCTCCTGGTTGTAGCAAGGCTCAGCTTATATCCAGGTAGGAATGCTTAGATCCTCCCCCTGGGCGGAGCATCCCACAATGGGATGATGGAATTTTATCAGTCCTGAAGTGTCACACAATGGCCCATTAGCAGGAGATATCTCCCCTGGAGGGTGTTATCAGGGCTGAGTCATGGAAGAGATAAAGAACATCGCCCCACCTGTTTATAGCAGTTGATGAAGATGGGGATTGAAAACATGCATTTGGTTACATCTTGCATGGCAACCTAAAACAGTGGGGTAATCCCTGCTCAGGGGGTGAACACTACCCCCCTTACCCAAACTGGCTCAGGTGTAAAACCCCCACCCTGGGAAGGCCACACACAGGGACAATGTCACACTTGCCCTGCTCCAGGGGAGGTCTCTGTCCCTTGTCACTCATCTTTTCTCTTTCTTTCCATCTCTCTACCTCACATTTACTGTTCAATAAAATCCATTTTGGATTTGGTATCGTTAGCACCTTAATTGGGGCAGAGGAATCTCTCTTACAATTTGCATAACCAGACTGTGACATTATTTTTGCACAGTGTGTTTAGGCGCTGTTCTCTGACCCCAAGTGCCTTTGACAACAGCATGGCTCATTCCACTGACTAGGTTGTGGTTCTTTCTGGAAGAACTCTTGGAAACTTGGACACCGTCCCTCCTTCCTCCTGGGGAGCTTATGGAGCTTATAAAAGTTTTTTCTCTTTATGGGAGAAATGATGAGGAAAATGGCTTTTATGGGTGGCCAGTGTAAAGAAAATAATTTGCTGTCTTTCCGTATAAAGTTGTTAAAATCACTGGAGGAAATGGAGCAAATCTTACCAGTGAGACTGACAAGGTTCATTCACCCCACGGTGAGTAACACAAGGTGGCTAAAAGTCCCAGAAGAAGCCCAGCTCAAGTAGATCAATTTCCTAATAAGTCCTGAATTCCCAGGCTTGGGGGCTTTACCAAATGTGACAATAATTTTTCTCTTTGTCCCTGTCAGCTTTGTGACTGCTACACAGTTCTTTCCATTCCTTTTAATAATCTGTATTGGGCCAAATTTCCACTTTCCTTTTATTGGAACCTGCCAGCAGCTGAGTTGGAACTGTGCAGGAAGCAATGAATATTGGAATTGCCACATCACTGCTTGGATTGTCAGTTTATTCATGTTTGGGATTTGTTTGAGCTTTCATCACAAGTTATTTGTGGGAAGACCATATATTCTTCAAAGTGATTTTGCAGAGACAAGTTTGATTTCTACCAAGTTTATTTTGTCCAGTGCCCAGGAGATGCTTAAGGGGTCTCTGTGCCTCTTGCACTGGGGGATGCTTGGGAGGGGCTTGGGAGGGTTTTCCTGTCCCTGTCACCCCAGGCCATTTCCCAGGGGTGTCCCTGTCCCTGTCACCCCAGGCCATTCCCCAGGGGTTCTCCATCATTCTCACCCCAGGAAATGCCTGGGGGGTCTCCCTCCCTCTCACCCCTGTGCCAGGGGGTGCTTGGGGCAGTCTCTGTCCCTCTCAGCCCAGGGGATGCTCAGGAGTCTCTGTCCCCTCACCCTGGGGGATGCTCAGGTGTTCTCCATCCCTCTGACCTCAGGCAATGCCTGTGCAGGGCAGGGGACCAGGGGCTCTGTGTCCCTCTCAGCGCTGGGGGTGCTCGGGGCTGGGGGGGCTCTCCAACCTTCTCACACCTGGGGAGGCCGGGGCAGTCTCTGTCCCTCTCAGCCCTGCTGTGACCCCACCCAAACATCATCGGGGTCAGAGGGACAGAGACACCCCCAAACCCCCAGAAGGGCCGAACCTGGGATTTGGTTTGGGGCTGAGGATTTAGGGAGGGACTGGAATTGGGGCTGGGGTTGGATTTTGGGCTGAGGTTTGGATTAGAGCTGGGATTGGGGTTAAGGGTAAACATGGGATTGGCTTTAGGGCTGGGGCTGGGATTGGGTCTAGGGCTAGACAAGTCTGGCACTGGGATGTGATTAAATACAGAACTGTGAGTGTGCCTATACGTGGAGTGAGACTGAGACCAGGACCAGAGTCAGGTTTGGGATTCAGCTCACCCAGACTGGGACAGGGGGAATGTTACACTGGGAAGGTTTGGGGAATTTCCTTGTTTGGGGAAAAACAAGCTGTGAATGCCTTGGGTTGGGGATTCCTCCCACCCAAGTCCATTTCTAGAAGTCACCTGATGTCCAGAAATCAAGAGTGAATCAAAAAAACCAACCAGGAGTTTCCCGTTTCCAGTCTCATCCCTCTTGGTTTATGGTTGGTCCCCTATCTCAGGGCTGCTGGGGATCCCTTTTGTCCTGGGGATCCCCCCTCTCCAAGGTTCTGCTTTTGGATTCTGGGAGGTTCTGGGGTCCCAAGGTCCCCCTCTCCAGCCTCCCCTCAATCCAGCAACTTGGGGTTCCCCCTTCTTTCCACCACCCTGTTCTGGTTTAGGGCAAATTCGGTTGAAACCCTCCAAAAGGAGTTTCCTCTAGAATGCCGATTCAGCAGCCCCACCCTCAGCCAGTCTGGGAAAATATTTCCGGGAAGAAAAGTGGAAAAAAACTTTATTCTACAGGCAAAGCATTCACCAGCACAAAAATTGAACAATATTAAGCAGTAAAACCTCCTGCTGCTCCAAAATAGATGACAAACTCCGAAAGTCCTTCCTTGGGTTGTAGCTCCGGGCACTCAGTGCCTTATCAGTCTCTTATCAGTCTCTTATCGATCTCTTATCAGTCTCTTATCAGTCTATTATCAGTCCATCCAGCGCTGGAAATGCCTCAGCCCAGGCCCCTCCTAGTGGGCTTCAGGGAGGAGCTGCCAGTGGTGTGCTGGTTGTTCAGTCCAGAGCAGGTTTAAACAGCTCCAAAGAAAAAGAAAAACCCCAGTCCAGGGAACTTCTCTGCCTCAGCGAGCTAAAAACTAACTAAAAGCAAAGGAGAGCTCTGTCCTGCTCTCTGTCCATCCAGCAGCTGGAATGTAGAGGAGTGCGGGTTCTTCCTCCTCCTCTTCGCACCCAGAACCAGCCTTAAAGGTGCAGAACTCATTTCTGGGCTAAACAGACCGATGGGGTACGAGCATCATGAAGTCACCCCAGGACACCCCTGTCAGGGTCAGGGGGTCCCGTCCCCGCCTCATCTCCGGGCTGCCGGGGGTGCCCCAGCTCCGGTATTGCCCCTTCCCCTCTCCCCGCCCCGGGGTCCCCCGTTCCACAGCCCCGGCTCTCACGGGGATCCCCAAAACCAATGTCCCGCCCCGTCGGTACCGGGCCATCCCCACGTGGACCCCCCGGGACCCTCCCGAGGGGCGATCGCGGCTCCTCTCCCCCCGAAAAAGCTCCTCTTGGGGAGCCCGGAGATATCCGGGGCTCGAGTCCGGGATCTGCCGGCTCCGAACACTCTCCAAAAAATCCTCCCGGAGACTCCTGGCTGGAGCCGGGACGAGCTCGGCCTCCGCCCTCCCCTGCGGCTCGGGGCTGGGGGCGATGCTCCCGGGGCAGGGGGTGCTGCAGGCTCGGCGTGCGGGCGCTGCGAGCGCCGCGATTCTCCCGCTCCTGCTCCTCCTCTCCCTCCTCTTCCTCCCGCATTTCCTCCGCTGCCAGCCCGGACCCCCCTTTCCCACCGCTCTGCCCCGCGGCCCCGCAGCACGGGCTGCTGGGTGGGGGAGCCCCCGATCGGCCCCAGGGCTGGGCAGGGGGCTCGGGGACCCCCCCGGGGCGGATCCGTCCCCCTGGTCCGAGCCCCGAATTCCGCTCCGGGGCTGCCGGGCTCTGCGGACCCGCCAAGCAACCGGTGAGTCATCGGCGAGAAAACCTCTGGTTGGCTGGAAATTCTTTTCCGCGTCCTCTGATTGGCTCGACTTGTAAAAGGCGCTACGCCCTGCGGGTGTTCCTGGGGGCTGCGGAGTCCAGGCGGGAGCCTTTTCCCGTTTCTTTCTGTTCTCTGAGACCTCTTCCCGATTCCTTTCTCTCCCTTTCTCCTCCCCATTTCTTGTTCCATTCAGTCCACGTTCAATAATCGTCGGTTGCTTTCCCACTCTCTCATTCGCTCCTTCACTGGGGCGGAGGCGTCTCTCCCTCCCTGAGTCGTAATCCATGGGCAGGGTCCCTTCCCACCCCAGTCCTTCCAGGACTCGCTTCTATTTCCTCCCTCTCTCTGCTTCCAGAAGGGAAGGTGCTGGAAAATGTCCATCAAAGCCACCTTTGCTGTGTGCTCTGGGAGCCCACAGAGATGCTGGATCTTCTCCCCTTGGGAGAAAAGCTCCTTGGGAGGCACGGCAGGAGCAGCACCCTGGGAGCCTCGGGAATGCCCCTCTGGGATCCACGGCACACACTGCCAGGGTCTGGAATTCCAGTTCTCAGCTATGAAAAGATGTTCCTGCCCTTGAGGGCAAAGCTGTCAAGAAGGAGCCAAAAGCCAAGTGGAGCAAGATCTTACAGTGGCATTTCACTGCCAGCCTTCCTAACTTCACCCATGGCAGCTGTAGCTCCTAAATTGGGAATTAAATCCAAGCACGGTCTTTGGTGTGAGCTGCCCTGGGTCAAGGGAGACTCTGAGAGAGAAACAGGGCAGGGGAAGAGAGGCAGGAGAGAAAGGAGGGCACAAACACAATCAGCTGAGAAGGTGGCACTCTGAAAACAGACCAGAACTGACTGAAAAGGAATATAACAGAAAGGAATAATTTTGCATCTTTTAGTTACTATCAAAATACAATTTCTTCCCCTTCTCACAAACCTCATGCTAGTGTCATTCAGCGGGGCTGTCAGAAAGTCCTTAACTCTGGGTGGGCATTCCAAGCTGCAGCCACAAGGAAAGAGGGAATGGGGATTTTCCTGCTCCTGGGGAGTTTGACATCCTCAGCTGAGGAGAGGAGGAGGCGCCAGAAGAAAAGGGCAGCTGGGCTTCACCCTTCCTCCGGAAAGAGGGGGGAAATCTCTCATCCTGTCTGCAGCTGCTCCCACAGGGATGTGAGGGCTGATCCCAGAGCCCCAAGGGTCACAGTCAGGGCTGCCCTCAGGGAATGCTTGCCTGGTATGGAGGGGCAGCGTGGGAGCACCTGGATGTTGGGTCACCCAGCTGCCCCCCACGTTTGGAGATGCCTGAGGAGGGCTGGGATGATGCCAGGGACATCCTGCAGTGACATCCCCTCTGTCCTGTTCTGGGTGAGCTCAGTCCCAAACCTGACCCTGATCCTGGTCTCAATCTCACTCCATGTTTAGACACACTCACAGTTCTGTATTTAATCACATCCCAATTCCAAACTTGTCTAGCCCCAGACCTAAACCCAACCCCAGCCCTAAAACCAATCCCATGTCTCGCCTTAACCCCAATCCCAGCTCTAATCCAAATCTCAGCCCCAACTCCAAGCCCAGCCCCAATCCAGCCCCTTCCTAAATCCTCAGCCCCAAACCAAATCCCAGGTTCAGCCCTTCTTGGGGTTTGGGGGTGTCTCTGTCCCTCTGACCCCCATGATGTTTGGGTGGGGTCACAGCAGGGCTGAGAGGGACAGAGACCCCCCCGACCTCCGCAGGTGTGAGAAGGTCAGAGAGCCCCCAGCCCCTCCCATTCATCCCCCAGGGTGAGAGGCACAGAGACCCCTTGAGCATCCCCTGGGCACTGGACAAAATAAACTTGGCAGAAATCAAACTTTATCCTACATAAAATACCTTAATGAATATTTGATTTCCCATAAGTCACATGGGATGAAAACACAAATCCCAAACATGAATAAACTGACAATAGAAGCAATTCTGTTGCAATTCCAAGTTACATTGGTTCCTGCATAGCTACAGCTCAGCTGCTGGCAGGTTCCAATAAAAGCAATGTGCAAATCTGGCCCAATACAAATATTATTAAAAGGAAGGGGAAACTCAGTGTAGCTGTCGAAAAGGTGACAGGAATGAAGAGAATAATGATTCTCAAATTTGATAAAGCCCCCAAGCCTGTGAATTCTGGAGTTATTTGGGAATTTAGCTACTTGAGCTGGGCGTCTTGTGGGACTTTCAGCAGCCCCTTATGTTCTTCACATTGGAGTGAATGAACCTTGTCAGTCTCGCTGGTAACATTTTCTCCCTTTCCTCCAGTGATTTTAACAAACTTTTCAAGGAAGGACAAGAAAAAATTTTCTTTTTCACTGGCCACTCACAACACCAATTGTCCTCATCATTTCTCCCATAAGTTCCCCGGGAAGAAGGAGGGACTGTGTCCAAGTTTCCAAGAGTTCTTCCAGAAAGAACCACAACCTCCTCAGAGAAGGGAACCATGCTCTTGTCAAAGGCACTTGGGGTCAGAGAACAGTGCCCTGATCTCACTGTGCCAAAATAATGTCACAGTCTGGTTACTCAAATTGTTATAGAGATTCCTCTGCCCCATTAAGGCGCTAACGATACCAAATCCAAAATGGATTTTATTGAACAGTAAATGTGAGGTAGAGAGAGAGATGGAAAGAAAGAGAAAAGGGGAGAGAGCAATGGAGTGACAGGGACAGAGACCTCCCCTGGAGCAGGGCCAAGTGTGACATTGTCCCCTGTGTGTGTGCCCTTCCCAGGGTGGGGGTTTTACAGCTGAGCCAGTTTGGGTAAGGGGGGTGGTGTTCACCCCCTGAGCAGGGATTACCCCACTGTTTCAGGCTGCCATGCAAGATGTAACCAAATGCATGTTTTCAATCCCCATCTTCATCAACTGCTATAAACAGGTGGGGCAGGGTTCTTTATCTCTTGCATGACTCATCCCTGATAACGCCCTCCAGGGGAGATCTCTTCTGTGAATGGGCCATTGTGTGTCACTGCAGGACTGATAAAATTCCATCATCCCATTGTGGGATGCTCCGCCCAGGGGGAGGAACCAAGCATTCCTGCCTGGATATAAGCTGAGCCTTGCTACAACAAGGAGCAGCTTGCCTACTGGATTCCCAGAGGACAAGAGCTCCAGAACCTCCAGAGGAAGACCAGACCCTTCTACAGGATCACTGCTCTAACAGAATCACGTTCACCTCTCCAACAAGACTGCAGCCACCATTTATTGGGACGGCTGCCACCACCCTGACCAACAGGGTATCAGGTTATATCCTGACTCTGTGAGTTTAAGGCAGAGTTTCTATATTGTTGCCTTCGTCTTCACTTTCTTATTAAATTGTAATTCTGACACAGACTCTCCCCCAGGTTTGCCTTCAAACCAGTACAAAAGACAATGTGTGCACCCTTTGTTTTCTTCCCAGAACATGATTTCCCATTCTTAGATCTTGACTGGATGGAGGAGGAGCCTGCGAGGAAGAGGAAGGATCCCTGGGATAACCAGGCAGGTGAGGAGGAAGTCAGTTCCTATTTCCCCCTCTCTCCTGCTCCATCTCCCAGCCCAGCAGAGCCCACAGCTGCAGGACCACTCTGCTGCCAACACCATCCTACCGGGGATGCACGGGGGGGATCTCCTTCCCCTTCCCTGTGGGACGGAGGCAAATCCCATCCTTTCCTTGTCCTTCCTTCCCCAGGGAAGGAACTGAGGATGGAGACCAGGGAGGAAAAATCTGCATGGCAGAATCTTGTGAAAGACGCCCTTTTGAGTGATTCTAGTGCACAGGAATCCAACAGGGAAGAAAAACCTCAGACATCCCACATGAGGAGGGGCTCCAAACCCAGCCCAGGGTGCTCTGAGGAGGAAAGACCCACCCTGAGCCAGGAAGGTGGACAGAGCTTCAGCCAGAGTTCCGAGCTGGTGGCCCATGAGCAGCTTCATGATAAGGAGAAGCCCCACAAGGGCTTGGAGTGTGGGAAGACCTTCAGACATAGCAGCACCCTGATCAGCCACCAGATGATCCACACTGGGGAATGGCCTTACGAATGTGGGGAATGTGGGAAGGGCTTCAGCTACAGGTCAGAACTCATCAGGCACCAACGCATCCACACTGGGGAGAGGCCCTACCAGTGTCCCACATGTGGGAAGAGGTTTCAGACCAGCTCCCATCTCCGTCTGCATGAGCGGATTCACACAGTGGAGAGGCTCTTCCGCTGCCCTGACTGTGGGAAGGGCTTCAAGCAAAAGTCCCACCTCATCACCCACCGGCGCATCCACACCGGGGAGAGGCCCTACGAGTGTCCCCAGTGTGGGAAGAGCTTCACCCAGAGCTCTCACTTGACCAAACACCAACGCAGCCACCAGTAAGGGAAGCCCTGCAAATGCCACAAACGCAGGAACAGCTTCATGCACCACTCCAGCTTCATCTCCACATTGGGAAGAGCCCTGGTGATCCATTTTCCTGTGATCCATCTGGGAAGACACCTGTCCCTTTTCCTGCCCTTGCCAAAGACATGATGTGGGATGGAAGAACATGAGGGTCTGGCCATGGTTGTGTCATTACATTTACTCCCACCTCAGGTCATTGCCAGGGGCAGGAAAGGGACTCTCTCTCTCTCCCTCTGAGGAGAAGGGTGTCCTTTCCAGGCAGGGGAAATGCATAGCCAGGAAGAGCCTGTTGTTGATGTATTAGTTTTCCCTGTAAACAGTTTTTCTTATCCCTTCTGTTATCAATATTATTTCTGTTTCTGTTTGTTCCTTATCTCATTGCTGTTCCCAATAAATTGTTCTTATCCCAGCCCGGGATCTTTGCCTTTTGTGCTTTCCATGGGAGGCAGAAGGGCAGCGAGGGCAGTGCGGTTTTAGCGGGGGCAGGAAATTGGGGAATCCCATTCCTGCACCCCGGCCTGTGGAAACCGAGCATCCCAGCTGGTCCCAGCCCTGGTGGCCATGGCAACAGCCTTGGGAGCGGGTCCCTGGCGGGGGCTGTGGGAACCTCTTCCCTCTGGTGCCCAGGGACAGGAGTGGAGGGAACGGCTGCAGCTGAGTCGGGGCAGGCTCAGGTTGGATGTCAGGAAAAGGTTTTTGCCCAGAGGTTGCTGGGGCCCTGCCCAGGCTCCCCAGGGAAGGGTCCCAGCTCCAGGGCTCTCTGAGCTGCAGCAGCGTTTGGACAGCGCTGCCAGGCCCAGGCTGGCATTGTTGGGGTGTCCTGTGCAGGGCCAGCAGTTGGACTGGAGGATCCTGATGGGTCCCTCCCAGCTCAGCCAATTCTGTGGTTCTGGGATCCCATGAGCCTGGGGATGGGGCTGCCAATGGTTGCCATGGCAATGGGCTGTGGTTGCAGGCCTGAGCTGGTGTCCATGGCAACCACGCCTGGCATGGGGTCTCCATGGAGCTGCTGAGGGACTGAGCATAGCAACAGGGAGCTGGTGATGGTTGCCATGGAAACTGACCATAGCAACAGGGTCCTGATGATGGTTGCTGTGGAAACTGACCATAGCAACAGGGGGCTGGTGATGGTTGCTGTGGGAACCAACCATAGCAAGAGTGGGCTGCTGATGGCTGCCATGGAAACTGACCATAGCAACAGGTAAAGGTTGCCATGGAAACTGAACAGAACAACAGAAGGCTGGTGATAGTGTCCTGCTAAGGATCAGATTTGTCACAGGCCCTCAGAGGGGTTCCATGGGGACTTTCCAGGAGTCTCCAGGCTGTTCCAGAGCTGGAATGCCACAGGCAGAGACAGGGGATCCATGGAGACCTCCCAGGGCTTTCTCGGGATGTTAAAGAGCCCTGTGGTCAGAGGCAGTCACAGCCATTCCGTGGTGACATCCCAGGGGACCTTGGGCTGCAAAGGCACCGATCTGTCACAGGCACTCATGGTGACATCCCAGGAGTCCCCAGGCTGCCAAAGAGCTGGGATGTGCCGGACACTCACAGGGGTTCCTGTCATGGGCACAGTACAAACTTCTTCAAAGTCAAAGTTTATTACAGAAGTTCCTGTTGGGTCACGAGGTTCAGAAATGAGCCCCAGTAGCCCCCACAGATTCCCAAATACCCTCAAGGATGTCCAGGCTTTCTAAACTCCTTCTGGGAGAGCCACATTGGAGCAGCTGTTTCCAGTCCCAGCTGCAGACTTTTCAAGAGTTTGTGTGTACAGAATAATAAAGTGGGAAAGAAACCTTTGTAGAATTTGCCCCACAGGATTAGGGAATGGAAAACCAGATATATTTATGTAAATATGTATTATCTATTATTGTAATTATTAGAGAAAATTGTCTAAATCAGAAATATTTAACCTTGATTTAAGAGATGTATAATATATTATATAGAGCACTAAGAAATTATTTCAAAGCAACTGTATTAAAGCAAAATCTGTAATTAAGCAGAGATCGATGTCACTCCTGCAGACCATTGACTCTGGGCAAGTCCCTGTGGCTCAGCCAGGAGCAGTGACCTTGATGGGGGGTCCCCACTGCAGGGAGGAAACCCCACCTCCCCCAAGAAGGGAAATGTCAGGAGACGCTGCCGTTAAAATTTGGGACGGGGCTTTTCTAGTCTGAGGTGCTGCCCTGTCGGTCAGATGTGCCCAGGCTGGGCCAGCTCAGCAGCTCTACAGAAGCTCTCAGTGGTGTCACTTGGTTGTTCCTTTCTCTGGGGATTTTTCCAGCTCTGCCACAGCTTCAATTCCCTCTGAGGAAACTGAAATTTGGGATGGAGGAGTCAGGCTGGTTTCGGCATGATTCACCCCAAAAGCAGCATGACCTCCCTCCATCATTTCCCACTGGGGGCTTTGCAAACAGGGCCTGTCTGGAGTTGTTGGAGCCCATTGCAGGCAGAGCCTCCTGCTCCAGCAGGAACTGCCTTTCCTGTGTCATGAGCAGGGCAGGTCCCGCTGCAGGAAAAGCCCCAGGCCAGCCCCAGCACAGGAAAGGGCTCGGGCACAAGGGCAGAGTGCCGTGCTGGGAGCTGTGCCAGGGAGAGCCTGAGGCATCAAGGGCACCTTGTTTGCGAAAATTGTTTCCGGGATGGGAGTCAGGGCTTGTCTGTCCTGCTTGGCCCAGCCCAGGCAGGGCTTTCCCAGCCACATTCCACACTCCATTTCCCAGCTGGAGCCGCTGGTGCCTCTGAGTTGTGCTGCCCCAGCCCCAGGGACGCTCTCCTTGTCTGCCCATTCCCCCACGGTCTCTGGGCAGGGATGGCCTCAGTGGGGGCTGCTGACATCCTCAGCACCTTGGAGGCTGCTGCTGAATTTTCCTGCTCCAGAAGCTTGTTTAGCCTTCAGTTCTTCAGTGCAGGAATTCAGTGTCCCAGGGCTCATTAACATTCAGAACACCTTAACAAGCCAAGAGTCTGGGAATAATTTGATTTTAATTTTCAAATCTCTTGTGGTTAATTGGACAGATCTCAGTAGTACATCTAAAGTGAATGCAATATATTTAAAAAGACAGTCACAAAACATTTTTTAAAGTCCTCCTTAGTTTTATTTTTTTTCCTGTTACTTCATTGATATGTGCAATCTCCAATTGACACTGAATCTAAGTAGGGCTCCAGAGGCTTGTTCAGCCTTCAGCCCTTCAGTGCAGGAATTCAGCGCCCCCAGGGCTCATTAACATTCAAAACAGCTTAACAAGCCAATCCTCTGGGGATAATTTGACTTCAGTTTCTAAATCTCGTGTGGTTAATAAGAGAGATTTCAGAAGTGCATTCAACTGAATATGATCTATTTTAAAAGACAGTGAGAAAAGATTTTTTAGGTCCTGTTTAGGTTTTTCTTGTTTCCTCTGTAAATAGCAATCTCCAATTGACACTGAATCCAAGTACCTCCTCATGCAGTTTGAATAGATATGAAAATCAAGACCCTTCATGGCTGACAATCAATCAGACTCTGTCCTTACCCCCACCCCACCATTTCCCCCATCCAAGGCCTGGCACTCAGAGCAGCCTTGTGCAAATCTGAGCTCCCTCCAGCCCAGGCTGCACCTGCAGCTTTCAGCTCCTTGGCTCCAACTCCCACCTGCTTTCCTGGGAAAAGGAGCTGCCCAAGACACAGAGGGATATTCATTTATTGTCAGCAAACAAAGCCAAGGGATGGCTCAGCACCATCAAAGGCAAAAGTCACTCCTCTGCTGGATATTAAATCCACTTTCCACAGCAGACCTTCTCAGAGCAATGGAAAACACCTTCTGTGCCCAGCACAGATCCCAAGTTCCCCCCAAACCCTCCCTGCCCCGATTCTGCCCAGATTTGCTCTTTGCACCCACGAGTCACAGGCTGAAGTCAGGAGTTCCCTCCATGCCCAGTGGGAAGAAATGAGAGAAAGGGGATGAAGAGCTCTCCTGTGTAGAGCCAAGGTCCAAGTGCAGCCCCTGCAGTGGGAGCCACAACTCATCAGGTTTGTGTACTTTGGGGTCAGGGCCTGGTGGCACTCAGAGGCACAGAAAGGTTTCTTGCCAACAAACACAAGTTGAACATTTGAACAGTTAAATAACCATCACATCTCTCTGTGATGTCCCTGCAGCCTCTGACATGTCCCCCATCCCCCAGGGATTTCTGTACATGAGCAGGTTTAGACAAAGACATAAGGTAATTCTGTGATAGATAAAAACACAATTAAAATGATATTTATTATATATTTATTTCAACTTCAGAAATATTGGGCAATTTCTTCCAGCTCAAAGCATGAAGCCAGTCTGTTGAGAGACACTTGACTGACCAGAGAGCATCTAGAGGATGAAATCAGAGAGCAGTAGAAGCACATAGATCCACCTGCTGTAAAAGAAGAGATGTCGTTAGACATGGCCATTTCAACAGAAGAGCTGAAAACACCTGAAGGAAAAGGGAGGCGAAGTAATAAAAATAATATTGGTGACGCCTGTAGAAGGGAAGATCAGTATTTTTCCTCCTGCCATCAGTACACCTCGAGGAAATTCCTGTTCCTGGTGGGAAAACTCTGCCAATTCTTAAAAGTACTCAAATGACCCAGATAATAAAGATTTGTTTGTATGTCATGAAATTAGGGTCTTTCATTATCAATTTTGCAGATGATAATAAGCTGGGAGCATATGTCGATGTGTTAGAGGGACGGAGGGCTTTGCAGAGGGATTTGGAATGGTTGGATGGATGGGCAGAATCTAATGGGATGAGGTTCAATAAGTCCAAGTGCCAAGTCCTGCACTTTGGCCACAATAACCCCCTGCAACATTATAGGCTGGGGCCGGTGTGGCTGGACAGTGCTCAGGTGGAAAGGGACCTGGGGTTGCTGGTTGACAGTCGGCTGAACATGAGCCAGCAGTGTGCCCAGGTGGCCAGGAAGGCCAAAGGCATCCTGGCCAGCATCAGGAATAGTGTGGCCAGCAGAAACGGGAGGTCATCCTTCCCCTGTACTCAGCATTGGTGAGGCCACAGCTTGAGTGCTGTGTCCAGTTCTGGGCCCCTCAGTTTAGGAGGGACGTTGAGATACTTGAGCGTGTCCAAAGGAGAGGAACGAGGCTGGTGAGGGGCTTGGAGCACAAGCCGTATGAAGAACGACTGAGGGAGCTGGGGTTGTTCAGCCAGGAGAAAAGGAGACTCAGAGGTGACCTTATCACCCTCTTCAACTTCCTGAAGGGTGGCTGTGGTGAGCTGGGGTTGGTCTCTTTCTCTGGGCAACAACAGACAGAACAAGAGGACACAGTCTCAAGCTGCGCCAAGGGAGATACAGGCTAGAATTAGGGAGGAAGTTTTTCACAGAAAGAGTGGTCAAATACTGGAATCATCAACCCAGGGAGGTGATGGAGTCACCATCCCTTGATGTGTTTAAGGGAAGACTGGATGTGGCACTTGGTGCCATGATCTAGTTGAGGTGTTAGAACATGGATTGGACTCAATGATCTTAAAGGTCTCTTCCAACCTAGAAATTCTGTGATTCTGTGAAACTAACAGGTATTAACACCTGTGCCACTTTCCAGGCAGACATCAGTTGTGTGCCTGTGAACAGGTTGTGCCACTTGTGCCCTGAGGTACCCAGCTGGGATTGGATCTCTTCGAGAGCACCTGAGGGAGAGCAGACATCCTTGCAAGCTGCAGGTCCCTGACAGCCCTGCAGGGCTCCTGTCCCATCAACATCTGCTCTGCTCCAGTCTGAAACAGGCCCCAGCATGGTGCTGGGATCATCAGAGAGCTGAGGTGTGTGCTGGAATTCAATGCCCTCCCCATTGCGCAGCAGCCCTGCATTTCCCTCCTGCAGCCTTGGTCTCCAGCACAGCCATGGACGCTCTTTGGGCTCTGGACTGTTGCTGCAGCCCCAAGGGCAGCTGAGCTCTGCCTTTGGCACAGTCAGGCTGGCCAGCGCAGGCCATGCTCAGCAATTGCTTGTGTGTGCCTGGCCTTGCTGTCAGCCCCGGCAGCGGCTGCGTGGCCCCTTTGTGGCCCTGTGCCGGCCCAGCCATGGTGGCTCAGCCCCTGTGCAGGCCCAGCCAGGGCCAGGAGCATTGCGGCTGGGAACGGCCCCTGTGCCGTGGTGCCCACAGCAGCCTTGGGGCTCTGTGCCCATGCCCTCCCTGCTGGGCAGCCTCTGCCAGCTCCTGCAGAAGCCCGTGGCACCTGTGGGGCTGCACAGACAGCCCTGCCCCGGGCTCTGCCGGCCTCTGGGCCAGCAGAGAGGCAGCCAGGGCTGGCCATGGCCAGGAACAGGCCCTGAGCCCTGCAGGAGGATGGAGCTGGGCCACAGGCAAACTCAGCCCAGGCCAAAGCTGGGCTCAGCAGCCACGGCTGCCAAGGGCTGGGCACAGAGACTGGTGCTGACAAATGTCCTGGGCCCCCTCCCTGCTCTGTCCATGCCACCAAGGGCACAGAGCAGCCTCCTCTCTGGGCCACTTGCCTGTTTGCAATGCCTTGCACAGGCGCTGGCCCTGCCCCACAAGGCCTGGCCTGAGTCCTGCCCCTGCACGCTCAGCCAGGCTGAGATGGACACTGATGGTTTCTGGGCCAGCCCCTCTGAACCCAGCCCAGCTCCCTGCAAGATCTGCCAGCTGCCCTGAGCTCTGGGCAGCACCAAGGGCCTCTCCCCAGCCCAGCCCAGCCAGCTCTGGCCCCACAGCTCTGCTCAGGCCAGGCTGCTCTGGGCACTGCCCCACAGCCTCAGTCCCTGGCAAGGGCACAGCAGCAGCTGCAGCTGCCACAGGACTCAGCCCCAGCCATGGGGGAAGGTGCTTGGCCAAGGCCAAAGGAGGCTCTCTGGCTGCCCTGCTCCCCTCAGGCTGAGGTGCTGAGAGCTCTGCAGCCCCTGCTGCCATCCCATCTGCCCAGGGCAGCACAAGAGCCCCGGCCTTGGGGCCCTGAAGAGCTGCTCCTGCTCCACGCCCAAGGCCCATGCCAAAGCTGGGTCAGTCACAAAGCTGTGCCCATTTCTGTTCATCGCTGCCCTGATGGGGATGGATCCTTGTTGGGAATTTAGCTGCTAGAAAATGGAAAAGTACAAAACCATGGCTAATTCCAAGTCCTGCACCTGCACAGATAGCAGTGTCCTTGGGCCTAGCTGTGGTAGGATAACAAACAGTGAAAGAGACATGAGATGTAACCCCTAAGGAATGAGGAAGAGTTGATAGTATAGTTTAACCAATAGATTGCTTAGCTTACAGAATATTCATAAGCTTATTACTCGCTGTATAAGTGTCTGATGCTCTCTTCAATAAACGGAATTTGCTTATCACTCATATTGAGTGTCTGAGTCTCCCCTCACCGACAAATGGCTCGAACCCCGGCAAAGGCCTCACATTCTGTGACAGATCCTCAGCCACTTGGAGGTTGCTGATGAATTTTACTCCTCCAGACGCCTCTTCTTTCTGGAGCTCTTCAGTTCAGGAATTCACTGACAAAGGCTCATAAACATTTGTTCAAAATGCCCAAACAAGAAAAGCCCCTGAGAATAATTTAAGTTCTAAATTCTTTTGTGCTTAATTAGACAAATTTCCAAAGTGTATGCAAAGTGAATATACTGTATTGAAAACAATTAGGAGAGAATTGTTTTATCTTGTTAAGGTCTCTTTTCCTCTTTATAGATTGGTATCAGCAATGTCCAGTTTATACTGACCCCAAGCACCTTCTAATGCTGTCAGAATAGATATGAAAATACACACCTTTTATTGCTATCAATAACACTTTGTCCCTTCCTCTTTCCCACTGTTACGAAAGAATTTCTGCATGTCTAATTCAATAAACAACCAAGTAGAATTTAGCAGCAATTTTAATTGAGCAGCAATTTTATGTAAAATACTACAATCAAATAAAGTCAAACAGATACAAAAAAAATTCTCAGTGGTTCTGATAAAGCATAAGCAAAACTGATCAATCAGGATATGGGGAGGGTTTCTCTCACCCTCCTGTACAAAAAGCACAGGAATCCAAACACATATTTATATACTGTATGCTAATACAGATTCAACAATATTTTCCCATAAATCTCTTCCTGTTTTTGATTCTTGAAATCTATGTCACTGTACTGCACAGTTCATGCTCTCACTGTTGCTAAGGGGCCTTTTGGCTCTTTGGTGGTCAATCCAATGGAGGCTCCTCCTCATTGTCACTATTCTTTGAACAACCCCACATGTTGCAGATGCGCCCCAAGTCGTGTGTTATAGAAGCCAGCATTATATTCCAAAAGAAAGCCTTTTTATTTCATAGGCACCTGGAATCATTTCAATTCTGTTTATTTCAAGGTTGATTCTCTAATTATCCCAAGGCCTACTCCGTTTTGGGATGTTACTTATTACAATCTACATCCTGGATCCTATAATCTCATGAACATCTGAAAACATCTGTTTTGTGACGCTAATTGCATATTCTTTTCCTCTATTACTTTTTTCTAAAATATCGATATAGTTACAGTTGTTAGCATGAATCATATTCATTTATCACACCACCATTTCCCTCATTCGATCCCTGGCACTCAGAGCCTCTGAGGAATGGAGTCACATCCAGGGGTGTCCCCAGGGCTCAGGGCTGGGGCCAGGTCAGTGAAATCTCTTTATTGCTGATCTGGATGAGGCCATCGAGGGCACCTTTAGTCAGTTTCCAGGTGACCCCAGCCTGGGTGGCAGTGTGGCTGTGCTGGAGGGCAGGAAGCTCTGCAGAGGGATCTGGCCAGGCTGGAGCCATGGGCCCAGGACAATGGGATGAGGTTCACCAAGGCCAAGGGCCGGGTCCTGCCCTGGGCTCACAACCACCCCAAATCCCTGGCTGTGCCTGGCCCCTGATCCCCACAGCCTGTCCTGTTTCCTTCATCCCTGCACTGCCAGGGACTCTCTGGGACAAGGGAGCTCTGCTCTGGAAATAGAGGGAGGTGCAGGTGCCACCACTGGAGTGGGAACCACAACTCATCAAGTTTGTGTCCTTTGGGGGTCAGGAACTGGTGAGACTCAGAGGCACAGAAAGTTTCTCTTCA
>NW_026992956.1:0-24210 GCF_028769735.1 Zonotrichia leucophrys gambelii
GGGGAGGGGCTGAGGAGGAGGAGGATTGGGGTGGGGGAGGGGCACTGAGACATTTCAGGGGTGGGGGAGGGGCCTGAGGTGGGAATTTGGGGCGGGGGAGGGGCTGAGGAATGGATTTCAGGAGTGGGGGAGGGGCGTGGAGTGGGGGAGGGGCAATTGGACAGTTCAGGGGTGGGGGCGGGGCCAAGAGCCGCTCTGGCCCCGCCCCCTTCATTCCCCTCCCCCTCCCCCCCCCCAGGTGCCCCCGGAGCCGCTCGTGACCCCCAGGGGGAGCTGGTCTGAGGGGGCGGGGCCTCGGTGGGGCCACACCCACAAATAGACCACGCCTACAAATAAACCATTCCCAGTTCAAACCAGTGCAGTGCGGTCATTCCCAATTTAAACCGGTTCCTTCCCAGTTCAAACCAGTCCATCCCAGTTACTCCCAGTCCATCCCAGTTACTCCCAGTTCCATCCCAGTTCATCCCAGTCCCTCCCAGTTCAGCCCAGTTCATCCCAGTTTCCCTTCCAGGGCCTCCCAGTTCCTCCCAGTATCCCAAAGTGCCCTTTCCAGTTTAGCCCAATTCAGCCCAGTTCAGCCCAATGCCCTTCCCAGTTCCCTCCCAGTTCCGCCCAGTTCATCCCAGTTCATCCCAGTGCCTCAAAGCGCCCTTCCCAGTTCAGCCCAGTGCTCCCAGTTTCTCCCCAGTGCCTCCCAGTTCATCCCAGTTCCCTCCCAGTTCATCCCAGTACCCTCTCAGTGCCTCCCAATTCATCCCAGTATGATCCCAGTGCCTCGCAGTCCTTCCCAGTTCATCCCAGTCCCTCCCAGTTCATCCCAGTCCCTCCCAGTTCATCCCAGTCCATCCCAGTCCATCCCAGTTGGGTTTATCTCAATCCCAGTCCCTCCCAGTCCCCTCCCAGTCCATCCCAGTTCCTCCCAGTTCCCTCCCAGTCCCTCCCAGTTTATCCCAGTTGGGTTTATCTCAATCCCAGTCCCTCCCAGTTCCTCCCAGTCACACTCCAACACTCCAGTACAGCTCTAACATCAACTTTATTGCCATCCCAGTCCCTCCCAGTTTATCCCAGTTGGGTTTATCTCCATCCCAGTCCCTCCCAGTCTGGGTTATCTCCATCCCAGTCCCTCCCAGTTTGTCCCAGTCTGTCCCAGTCTGGGCTATCTCAGCCCCAGTTTCTTCTTCTCGCGCTGTTTGCGCCTCACCACCTCCAGGTTCCGGTCCTTCCATTGGCTCTTGCGCAGCTTGATGGGCCGGCTGCCCACGTACTTCCCTGGGGGGGCAAACTGGGGTTACTGGGACAAACTGGGAGGGACTGGGAGCGAGGGAAACCCAACTGGGAGGGACTGGGAGCGAGGTAAACCCAACTGGGAGGGACTGGGAGGGACTGGGAATGAGAGAAACCCAACTGGGAGGGACTGGGATGGAGATAAACCCAACTGGGAGGGACTGGGATATACTGGGAGGGACTGGGACAAACTGGGAGGGACTGGGAGCGAGGGAAACCCAACTGGGAGGGACAGGGAATGAGATAAACCACACTGGGAGGGACTGGGACAAACTGGGAGGGACTGGGAATGAGATAAACCACACTGGGAGGGACTGGGAATGAGATAAACCACACTGGGAGGGACTGGGATATACTGGGATATACTGGGATATACTGGGATGGACTGGGAGGGGACTGGGAGGGACTGGGAGCGAGGGAAACCCAACTGGGAGGGACTGGGATATACTGGGATATACTGGGTTATACTGGGAGGGACTGGGAGCGAGAGAAACCCAACTGGGAGGAACTGGGATATACTGGGAGGGACTGGGAATGAGATAAACCCAACTGGGAGGGACTGGGATATACTGGGATATACTGGGTTATACTGGGAGGGACTGGGAATGAGATAAACCCAACTGGGAGGGACTGGGAACGAGATAAACCCAACTGGGAGGGACTGGGTTATACTGGGAGGGACTGGGAATGAGATAAACCCAACTGGGAGGGACTGGGATATACTGGGAGGGACTGGGAATGAGATAAACCCAACTGGGAGGGACTGGGAATGAGATAAACCCAACTGGGACAAACTGGGAGGGACTGGGAACGAGATAAACCCAACTGGGAGGGACTGGGTTATACTGGGAGGGACTGGGAACGAGGTAAACCCAACTGGGAGAGACTGGGAATGAGATAAACCCAACTGGGAGGGACTGGGATATACTGGGATATACTGGGTTATACTGGGAGGGACTGGGAATGAGATAAACCCAACTGAGAGGAACTGGGATATACTGGGAGGGACTGGGAACGAGATAAACCCAACTGAGAGGGACTGGGATATACTGGGATATACTGGGTTATACTGGGAGGGACTGGGTTATACTGGGAGGGACTGGGAATGGGATAAACCCAACTGGGAGGGACTGGGACAAACTGGGAGGGACTGGGAGCGAGATAAACCCAACTGGGAGGGACTGGGTTATACTGGGAGGGACTGGGAACAAGGTAAACCCAACTGGGAGGGACTGGGAATGGACTGGGATATACTGGGAGGGGACTGGGAGAGACTGGAAAGGGATTGTCTTATACTGGTTTATACTGGGAGGGACTGGGAGGGGACTGGGGGTTACTGGTTTATACTGGTTTGTGGTTTCTCGTTACTGGTTTAAAGTTAGGGGTTACTGGGACAAACTGGGAGGGGATTGGGGAGACTGGGAGGGACTGGGAACAAGGTAAACCCAACTGGGAGGGACTGGGAGGTTGGGGGTCCCCAATGTCCCAATGTCCCCTGGGTGCCCTCAATGTCCCCAATGTCCCCAACCCCCCCAATCCCCCCAATGTCCCCAATGTCCCAATATCCCAATGTCCCCAATGTCCCCAATGTCTCCAATCTACCCAATGTCCCCCAGTGTCCCCAATGTCCCCAACGTCTCCAATGTCCCCACTGTCCACAATCCCCCCAATGTCCCCAGTGTCCCCAATGTCCCCACTGTCCCCAATATCCCAATGCCCCCAGTGTCCCCAGTGTCCCCAATGTCCCCAATCCCCCCAATGAGTCCCCAATATCTCAATGTCCCCAATATCCCAATGTCCCCAATCCCCCCAATGTCCCCAGTGTCCCCAATGTCCCCAATGTCCCCAATGTCCCCAATCCCCTCATTGTCCCCATGTCCCCAGTGTTCCCAATGTCTCCAATGTCCCCAATGTCCCCCAGTGTCCCCAATGCCCCCAATGTCCCCAATGATGTCACAACATCTCAATGTCCCCAATACCCCCAATGTCCCCAACCCCCCCAATGTCCCCAATACCCCAATGTCCCCAATGTCCCCAAATGTCCCCAATGTCCCCAACTCCCCCAGTGTCCCCAATGTCCCCAACCCCCCCAACCCCCCCAATGTCCCCAACCCCCCCAGTGTCCCCAATGTCCCCAGTGTCCCCAGTGTCCCCAGTGTCCCCAGTGTCCCCAGTGTCACCGTTCATCTCGCGCATGGCCCGGACGCAGTCGTTGGGGTCCTTGAAGGACACGAAGCCGTAGCCCCAATGTCCCCAATGATGTCCCCAATGTCCCCAATATCCCAATGTCCCCAACCTCTGCAATGTCCCCAATGTCTCCATTATCCCAATGTTCCCAATGTCTCCAATGTCCCCAATGTCCTCAATGTCTCCAATATCCCCAATGTCCCCAATGTCTCCAATGATGTCCCCAATATCCCAATGTCCCCAATATCCCAATGTCCCCAATGTCTCCAATCTACCCAATGTCCCCCAATGTCCCCCAACACCCCACATGTCCCCAATGTCCCCACTGTCCCCAATGTCCTCAATCTCCCCAACATCTCCAATGTCCCCAATGTCCCCAACCCCTCCAACCCCCCCAATGTCCCCAATCCCCCCATTGTCCCCAATGTCCCCAGTGTCCCCAACCCCCCAATGTCCCCATTGTCCCCAATGTCCCCAACCCCCCAATGTCCCCAATGTCCCCAACCCCTCCAACATCCCCAATGTCTCCAGTGTCCCCAATCTCCCCAATATCCCAATGTCCCCAATGTCCCCAATGTCCCCAGATGTCCCCAATGTCCCCAACCCCTCCAACCCCTCCAACCCCCCCAATGTCCCCAGTGTCCCCAATGTCCCCAATCCCCTCAATGTCCCCAATGTCCCCAACACCCCAGACGTCCCCAATGTCCCCAATGTCCCCAATGTCCCCAATCCCCTCAATGTCCCCAGTGTCACCGTTCATCTCGCGCATGGCCCGGACGCAGTCGTTGGGGTCC
This sequence comes from Zonotrichia leucophrys gambelii, assembly GCF_028769735.1. Taxonomy (NCBI): domain Eukaryota; kingdom Metazoa; phylum Chordata; class Aves; order Passeriformes; family Passerellidae; genus Zonotrichia; species Zonotrichia leucophrys. Next base: position 4,266 of record NW_026992956.1, read on the forward strand.
TTGAAGGACACGAAGCCGTAGCCCCAATGTCCCCAATGATGTCCCCAATGTCCCCAATATCCCCATGTCCTCAATCTCCCCAATGTCCCCAATACCTCAATGTCCCCAACCCCCCCAATGTCCCCAGTGTCCCCAATCCCTCCACCCCCCAATGTCCCCAACCCGTCCAACACCCCAATGTCCCCAGATGTCCCCAGTGTCCCCAGTGTCCCCAGTGTCACCGTTCATCTCGCGCATGGCCCGGACGTAGTCGTTGGGGTCCTTGAAGGACACGAAGCCGTAGCCCTTGGTCTTGCCCGAGCGTTTGTCCCGGATCACTTTGGCCTTGAGGAAGGACGGGAAGCGCCCGAAGGCGCGGCCCAGCGTCTCGTCGTTCACCTCGTTCCCGAGATCCCCGCAGAAAATGCGGAAATCGTCTGGAAATCGGGGCCAAAAACGGTGATTTTGGGTCATTTTTGGGGTTACGGGGTCGTTTTAGGGTGATGTGAACAGCTCAGGGTCATGGGGACACCCCAAAGGTCACCTGGTGACCACCAAGCCCCTCCCAGTACAATCCCAGTTTAATCCCAGTATATCCCAGTCCATCCCAGTTCCTCCCAGTATATCCCAGTTCTCTCCCAGTCCCTCCCAGTATAACCCAGTCCATCCCAGTCCATCCCAGTCTCCTCCAATACCCTCCCAGTATAACCCAATCGACTCCCAGTATATCCAAGTTCCCTCCCAGTTTGATCCCAGTTCCCTCCCAGTCCCTCCCAGTATATCCCAATCCCCTCCCAGTCTCTCCCAGTCCCTCCCAGTTTGATCCCAGTTCCCTCCCAGTCCCTCCCAGTATATCCCAATCCCCTCCCAGTCTCTCACAGTCCCTCCCAGTTTGATACCAATCCCTCCCAGTTCCTACCAATCCCCTCCCAGTATATCCCAGTCCCTCCCAGTCCATCCCAGTCCCTCCCAGTTTGATCCCAGTCCCTCCCAGTATATCCCAGTATAACCCAATCCCCTCCCAGTCCCTCCCAGTCCCTCCCAGTCCCTCCCAGTACATCCCCGTATAACCCAATCCCCTCCCAGTCCCTCCCAGTCCATCCCAGTATATCCCAGTCCCATCCCAGTCCATCCCAGTCCCTCCCACTCCATCCCAGTCCCTCCCAGTATATCCCAGTTTATCCCAATCCCCTCCCAGTCCCTCCCAGTCCCTCCCAGTCCATCCCAGTTTGATCCCAGTATATCCCAGTTCAATCCCAGTATATCCCAATCCCCTCCCAGTCCCTCCCAGTCCCTCCCAGTTTGTCCCAGTCCCTCCCAGTCCCACCCCAGTCCATCCCAGTCCCTCCCAGTATATCCCAGTATAATCCAATCCCCTCCCAGTTTATCCCAGTTTATCCCAGTCCCCTCCCAGTCCATCCCAGTATATCCCAGTTCCCTCCCAGTCCATCCCAGTCCCTCCCAGTTTGATCCCACTCCCTCCCAGTATATCCCAGGATAATCCAATCCCCTCCCAGTCTCTCCCAGTCCGTCCCAGTCCCTCCCAGTATATCCCAGTTTAATCCCAGTCCGTCCCAGTCCCTCCCAGTTTGATCCCAGTCCCTCCCAGTCCCTCCCAGTCCATCCCAGTCCCTCCCAGTTTGTCCCAGTCCGTACCAGCGTCCCACTCCAGCAGACTGGGATCCTCCCAGCTGCTCCCGGCCGCCGTGCGGATGCAGCGCTTCAGCCGCTCGCCCCGCCCCTTCCGCTTGTCCTCGGCCGCAGGCTCCGCCCCCACCTGAGGGACAGCTGTCAATCACCCCCGGGGACACGCCCATCCCAACCCAGGACACGCCCACCATGGTCGGGACAAGCCCACACAGATAAAAAGGCTGAAATTTGGAAGCTCCGCCCCTTTTTGAGGATGCTCAATCTATGTTTGTGGACAGCTGTCAATCACCCTGGGGACACGCCCACCCCAACCCAGGACACGCCCACCACAGTCGGGACAAGCCCACACAGATAAAAAGGCTGAAATTTGGAAGCTCCGCCCCTTTTTAAGGACGCTCAATCTATCTCTGAGGACAGCTGTCAATCACCCCTGGGGACACGCCCACCCCACCCAGGACACGCCCACCACGGTCAGGACAAGCCCACACAGATAAAAAGGCTGAAATTTGGAAGCTCCGCCCCTTTTTGAGGACGCTCAATCTATCTTTGTGGACAGCTGTCAATCACCCCTGGGGACACGCCCACCCCACCCAGGACACGCCCACCATGGTCGGAACAAGCCCACACAGATAAAAAGGCTGAAATTTGGAAGCTCCGCCCCTTTTTGAGGATGCTCAATCTATCTTTGTGGACAGCTGTCAATCACCCCCCGGGGACACGCCCACCCCAACCCAGGACACGCCCTCACAGTCGGGACAAGCCCACACAGATAAAAAGGCTGAAATTTGGAAGCCCCGCCCCTTTTTGAGGATGCTCAATCTATTTTTGTGGACAGCTGTCAATCACCCCCGGGGACACGCCCACCCCAACCCAGGACACGCCCACCATGATCGGAACAAGCCCACCAAGAAGAAAAGGCTGAAATGTAGAAGCTCCGCCCCTTTTTGAGGATGCTCAATCTTTGTGGACAGCTGTCAATCACCCTGGGGACACGCCCACCCCAACCCAGGACACGCCCACCATGGTCGGGACAAGCCCACTCAGAAGAAAAGGCTGAAATTTGGAAGCTCCGCCCCTTTTTGAGGACGCTCAATCTATCTTTGTGGACAGCTGTCAATCACCCCCCTGGGACACGCCCACCCCAACCCAGGACACGCCCACCATGGTCGGGACAAGCCCACTCAGAAGGCTGAAATTTGGAAGCTCCGCCCCTTTTTGAGGATGCTCAATCTATCATTGTGGACAACTGTCAATCACCCGGGGACACGCCCACCCCACCCAGGACACGCCTACCATGGTCGGAAGAAGCCCACACAGATAAAAAGGCTGAAATTTGGAAGCTCCGCCCCTTTTTGAGGTCACTCAATCGATTTTTGTGGACAGCTGTCAATCACCCCGGGGACACGCCCACCCCACCCTGGACACGCCCACCATGGTCAGGACAAGCCCACTCAGAAGAAAAGGCTGAAATTTGGAAGCTCCGCCCCTTTTTGAGGACGCTCAATCTATATTTGTGGGCAGCTGTCAATCAACAGGACATGCCCACTACACTGTGGACACGCCCACTCGACTTTAGCCACACCCACCCACCTATAAAACTCCTAAATTTGGGGCTCCGCCCACTTCTGGAAAACCCAGCCCCATGCTGACTGACACCTGTCAATCACCTGGGACATGCATCCAGAGGCTCCGCCCCTTCCCCACAGCCACACCCACTTTCTGAGGGACAGCTGTCAATCACTGGGGCACATATAAGGACCCGCCCATCTTTTTGGCCACGCCCACTTCCCCTCTTTTGCCACACCCACTCATCCCCTGAGGCCACGCCCCCTTACCTACAGCCCAGCACCCTTAGAATCTGTCAATCATTTATTTAGGCCACACCCCCTTCCCTTTAGTCCCACCCACTCCAAGTGCTTAAGCCCCGCCCCCTTACGCCCCCCATTTCTCAAGCTCCACCCCCTCATGTTTAGCTCCACCCAGGCCCCGCCCACCTCAGGCACAGGGAAGGGCGGGTCCTGTGGGCGTGGCCTGCGCAGGGGGCGTGGCACTGGCGCGATGTGGGCGGGGCCAGGGCGCGGCTCCGGAGGAGGCGTGGCCATGGCGGGGGGCGGAGCCGGCAGGCTGGGACCAATCCGAGGCTCCTCGGGAGGCGGGGCCCGAGGGGGCGGGGTCTCCTCCTGTGGGGGTGGGATCAGAAGGGTTAAAGGGGGCGGGGCTTCATGTGGAAGAGGCGGAGCTAAAATGGGCGGGGCTAAGTGGGGTAGGGTTAAAGGGGGAGGGTCTAAAATATAATCAATGGAAGGGGCGGGGCAAAGCAGAATTAAGCAAAGGGGAGGAGCTAAATAGGGTGGGGTTGAAATGGGAGGGACTAAATGAATTAAAGGGGAGGGGCTAAAAAGGGAGATGTTTAAGAGGAGCCAAAAGAGAAGTAATTAAAGGAGGCGGGGCTAAATGGGGTGTGGCTAAAAGGGGAGGAGCTAAAAAGAAACAAATAAAAAGGAGAGACTAAAAGGGGAGGAGCCAGAGAAGGAATTAAAGGGGGAGGGGCTGGGTACAGGGTGGGCGGGGCCGGGTACAGGGTGGGCGGGGCCGGGTACACGGTGGGCGGGGCCAGGTACACGGTGGGCGGGGCCGGGTACAGGGTGGGCGGCGCCAGTTTGGGGGCACTGCTGTCACTCACTGGGATGCAGGGAGGCGGGGCCGGGTACAGGGTGGGCGGGGCCGGGTACAAGGTGGGCGGGGCCAGTTTGGGGACACTGCTGTCACTCACTGGGGTGCAGGGAGGCGGGGCTGGGTAGAGGGTGGGCAGGGCCTAATACAGGGTGGGCGGGGCCAGTTTGGGGACACTGCTGTCACTCACCGGGCGCGGCGGGGCGGGCCGGGTACATGGTGGGCGGGGCCAGTTTGGGGACACTGCTGTCACTCACTGAGGCGCAGGGAGGCGGGGCCGGGTACAAGGTGGGCGGAGCCGGGTACAGGGTGGGCGGGGCCAGTTTGGGGACACTGCTGTCACTCACTGGGGCGGGGCTGGGTACAGGGTGGGCGGGGCCTAATACAGGGTGGGCGGGGCCAGTTTGGGGACACTGCTGTCACTCACCGGGGCGCGGCGGGGCGGGGCCGGGTACAGGGTGGGCGGGGCCAGGTACCCGGTGGGCGGGGCCAGTTTGGGGGCACTGCTGTCACTCACCGGGGCGGGACTGGGTAGAGGGTGGGCGGGGCCGGGTACACGGTGGGCGGGGCCGGGTACAGGGTGGGCGGGGTCAGTTTGGGGACACTGCTGTCACTCACTGGGGCGCAGGGAGGCGGGGCCGGGTACACGGTGGGCGGGGCCGGGTACAGGGTGGGCGGAGCCGGGTACAGGGTGTGCGGGGCCAGTTTGGGAGCACTGCTGTCACTCACGGGGGCACGGCGGGGCGGGGCCGGGAACCCAGTGGGCGGGGCCGGGTACAGGGTGGGCGGGGCCAGTTTGGGGACAGAGCTGTCACTCACCGGGGCGCGGCGGGGCGGGGCCGGGTACAGGGTGGGCGGGGCCAGTTTGGGGACACTGCTGTCACTCACCGGGGCGCGGCGGGGCGGGGCCGGGTACACGGTGGGCGCGGCCTGGATGACGGGCGGGGTCGGTTTGGGGGGGCCCGGGGGGGGGCCCGGGGGGGGCACTCGGGGTCCCCCCGCGGCCACCGGGGGCAGGGGGGGCACCGGAGCCCCTCCCCCGCCGGCCTGAGGGAAAAAACGGGGTGAGAAACGGGGGAAACGGCAAAAAAACACCAAAAAAACCCAAATCCAGCCCAAATCCCACCAGTCCCTCCCCAGTCCTTCCCAATCCCCGCCAATCCCCTCCCAGTATAAACCAGTAACCCCAAACACACTACCAGTACCCCCAAACCCCTCCCAGTCCCTCTCAGTATCCTCCTGTACACCCCAGTATATCCCAATATACCCCAATCCCCTCCCAGTCCATCCCAGTCCATCCCAGTATACCCCAGTCCCTCCCAGTATATCCCAGTACCCCCCAATTCCCTCCCAGTCCCTCCCAGTATATCCCAGTATTCCCCAGTCCATCCCAGTCCCTCCCAATCCCCTCCCAGTCCCTCCCAGTTCTATCCCAGTCCCTCCCAGTATATCCCAGTTCCCTCCCAGTCCCTCCCAGTATCCCCCAATCCCCTCCCAGTCCCCCCAGTCCCTCCCAGTCCCTCCCAATCCCCTCCCAGTCCCTCCCAGTCCCTCCCAGTCCCTCCCAGTATATCCCAATCCCCTCCCAATACCCCGCAATCCCCTCCCAGTTTATCCCAGTTCCCTCCCAGTCCCTCCCATTTCCCTCCCAGTCCCTCCCAGTCTATCCCAGTTCCCTCCCAGTATCCCCCACTTCCCTCCCAGTCCCTCCCAGTCCCTCCCAGTCCATCCCAGTATATCCCAGTCTAACCCAGTTCCCTCCCAGTCCCTCCCAATACCCGCCAGTTCCCTCCCAGTCCATCCCAATCCCCTCCCAGTATACCCCAGTCCCTCCCAGTCCCCCCCAATCCCCTCCCAGTCCCTCCCAGTATATCCCAGTATATCCCAGTACCCCCCAGTCCCTCACTCACCGCTCCGGGCGCTCTCAGGGCCCCTCCCCCGCCCAAGGGCGCCCCCAGGGGGGGGGTGGGGGGCGGTCTCTGCAGTGGGGGAGGGGCGAGCAGCAGGGGGGGGGCGGGGGGGGCCCCCAGGGGAGGCCCCACCCCCACCATGGCCCCGGGGGGGGGGCGCAGGGCCAGGGGACCCCGGGGACCCGCTGGGGACACAAAATGGGGGGGGACAGGGGGGTCAGCGTGGGGACAGCGGGGTCCCCAAAATGTTCGCGAATGTACCCAAAAAATGTACCCAAAAATGTCCCCAAAAATGTACCCAAAAATGTCCCTAAAACACCCAAAAATGTCCCTAAAACACCCAAAAAATGTACCAAAAAATGTACCCAAACCACCCAAAAATGTCCCCCCAAAAATGTCCCCAAACCACCCAAAAATGTCCCCAAATCCCCCAAAAAATGTTCTCAAAAATGTTCCCAAACCACCCAAAAATGTCCCTAAAACACCCAAAAAATGTCCCCAAACCACCCAAAAATGTCCCTAAAACACCCAAAAACGTCCCCCCAAAAATGTCCCCAAACCACCCAAAAATGTCCCCCCCAAAAATGTCCCAGAACCACCCAAAAATGTCCCCAATGTCCCCCCAAATGTCCCCAATGTCCCCCCAAATGTCCTCAATGTCCCCAATGTCCCCAACCCCCCCAGTGTCCCCAATGTCCCCACTGTCCCCAATATCCCCAAATGTCCCCAAATGTCCCCAACCCCCTCAATGTCCCCAATGTCCCCCCAGTGCCCCCAGTGTCCCCGTACCTGGTCTCTGCAGCACGTGTGGCACGAATGCCGGGCGCAGGATCGGCGGCCGCTGCGGTGACACTGCTGGGGACAGCAGGGGACAACGGGGACATTGGGGACATTGGGGACACTGGGGACAGTGGGGACATTGGGGACAGCAGGGACAGCAGGGGACATTGGGGACAGTGGGGACATTGGGAATTGGGGACATTGGGGACAGTGGGGACACTGGGGACATTGGGGACAGTGGGGACATTGGGGACAGCCAAGGACATTGGGGACATTGGGGACACTGAGGGACACTGAAGGGACATTGGGGGACATTGGGGACAGGCAGGGGACACATTGAAGGGACATTGGGGACACTGAGGGGACACTGAGGGACATTGGGGACATTGGGGACACTGAGGGGACACTGAGGGACATTGGGGACACTGAGGGGACATTGGGGACACTGAGGGGACATTGGGGACATTGGGGACACTGAGGGGACATTGAAGGGACACCTGGGGACAGGGGGGACAGCCAGGGGACAACGGGGACAACGGGGACATTGGGGACAGCAGGGGACACTGGGGACACTGGGGACATTGGGGACACTGAGGGGACACTCGAGACACTGGGGACACTGAGGGGACACTGAGGGGACATTGAGGATATTGGGGACATTGAGGGGACATTTGGGACACTGAGGGGACATTGGGGACATTGGGGACACTGAGGGACATTTGGGACACTGAGGACACTGAGGGGACACTGAGGGGACACTGAGGGGACATTGGGGACACTGAGGGGACACTGAGGGGACATTGGGGACACTGGGGACACTGAGGACAGCCAGGGGACACTGAGGGGACATTGGGGACACTGAAGGGACACTGGGGACACTGAGGGGACATTGGGGACACTGAGGGGACACTGGGGGACATTGGGGACAGGCAGGGGACACATTGAAGGGACACTGGAGACACTGAGGGGACACTGAGGGGACACTGGGGACACTGGGGACAGTGAGGGGACATTGGGGACACTGAGGGACACTGAGGGGACACTGAGGGACATTGGGGACACTGAGGGGACATTGGGGACAGCCAGGGGACATTGGGGACACTGAGGGGACATTGGGGACATTGAGGGGACATTGGGGACACTGAGGGGACACTGAGGGGACATTGGGGACACTGAGGGACACTGAGGGGACATTGGGGACCCCGCTGTCACTGACCTGGCCCCACGAATGGCACCGGCGGTGTCCCCAAGGGGGGGACGGTGGCGGCGGCGGCGGCGCGAGCCTCGAGGGACTGCTGGACCTGGGGACACAGAGGGGACATTGGGGACACTGGGGGGACACTGGGGACACTGGGGACATTGGGGACATTGGGGACACTGGGGGGACATTTGGGGGTTTGGGCCAATGGGGACATTGAGGGGACACTGGGGACATTTTGGGGCCATTTTGTGACATTGGTGACACTCAGGTGACACCAAGGTGACCCTGGGGTGACATTTGGGGACATTTTGGGGCCATTTTGGGCCATTTGGGGTCATTTTGGGGACATTTTGGGGCCATTTTGTGACATTGGTGACACTCAGGTGACACCAAGGTGACCCTGGGGTGACATTTGGGGACATTTTGGGGACATTTTGGTGACATTTTGGGGACACACCTGCTGGTAGGTGTTGGTGGCGATGATCGGACGCAGGACGGGGGGCGGGGCCAAAGGGTCCCCGGGGGCGGGGCCTGGAGCGCCCAGCACCTCCTGCTCGAACCTAAAACCAGTACAGACCAGTAAGGACCAGTATGGACCAACATAGACCAGTATAAACCAGTATGGACCACTAAGAGCTAGCGTAAACCAATATAAACCAGCACAAACCAGTATAAACCAGTATAAACCAGTACAGACCAGTACAAACCAATATGAACGCATACAGACCCTCCAGTACCCCCCAGTAACCCCGCCCCCGTTACCAGAGCAACGCCAGGCCCCACCCCTTAACCCCTCAAACCACGCCCCTGTTGCCACAGCAACGCCAGGCCCCGCCCCTCCATCCCTTAAACCACGCCCCTGTTGTCACAGCAACGCCAGGCCCCGCCCCTCCATCCCTTAAACCACGCCCCCGTTACCACAGCAACCTTCAGACCCCGCCCCCGTTGCCATGGCAGCACGCAGGCCGCTCCCCTCCATTAGGCCCGGCCCCCGTTGCCAAGGTACCCGCTAAGCCCCGCCCCCTCCCGGCCGCCATGACACCCCCGCCGCTCCCTTTCCCTCACAGCGCCATCTCCGCCTCCATCTCCTTCAGCCGCTCCTCGCCGCTCTTCACCGCGGCCCCGCCGCCTCCCGCCACCGCTCCGGGCCCCGCCGCCACCACCGCGGCACCGGGCCCGCCTCCCGCCGCCATTCCCGGCCCCGCCGCTCCGGGAGCCGCCGACGCCGCCATGGCTGGAACCGCCACGGCCACTTCCGCCCGCCTGAAGGGCACTTCCGGCGCGGCGCGGTGACGTCACTCAGCGCGACAGCACTTCCCCGTTTTTAATAAACAAAGGCGGAATTGGGGCGAAATCAGCGAAAAACGGACAAAAATGGCTGCGGAAGGGGCAAAAAAGCGCTTTAATGGCGGCAATAGAGGGCGGAGGCCGCGGGGGAGGCGGCGCTCAGCGCTTGAGCTCGCTGTAGATGTCCCCGCGCGCGCCCTGCAGCTCCTGGTAGTGCGACTCCGGCTCCAGTGGGCGGGGCTTGGGCGGGGCTGTGGGAAAAGGGGGCGGGGTCAGGCAGGGCGAGGACACGCCTACTTTGAGCCGAGCCACGCCCAGAGAGGGGTTGTGGTGGGCGATTATTGGTTTGGCCACGCCCCTTTGGGGGGTTTGGCTCCGCCCATTATAGTCATGCCCCTGATTCACCCCAGTAACTCCCAGTAACTCCCAGTTACCCAAAAATGGCTCCTACCCCTTGGCCCCGCCCACAAAACAGTCCCTCTTTTGGCCACGCCCACAAACGCTCGTATGCTCTAGGCCACGCCCACAACGAGCCCCTCCATTTTTAGCCACGCCCACAAAACACCCGTTGATTAGGCCACGCCCATTATTAACTCCTTCCTTTTAGCCATGCCCACAAACCACCAAATTCTGTTAAGCCACGCCCACAACGGGGTCTCTTCCTCTTGGCCCCGCCCACAAATCTGTCCCTCCTTTTGGCCCCGCCAACCTCTGCAGCTCCTATTGTTTAAGCCACACCCACAAACCGCCCCTCCCTCTTTAGCCACGCCCACACTCAGCCCCTTTCTATTAAGCCACGCCCACAATGAGTCTCTTTTCAGTTGACCACGCCCACAAATGTCCTCTCCCCATTGGCCCTGCCCACAGATGACCCCTCCCTCTTTAGCCACGCCCACAAACCACCCATCCTTATTAAGCTACGCCCAAAATTAGTCTCTTCCCACTTGGCCCCGCCCACCTCTGTGGCTCCGCCATGCCAGCCAATAGGCTCCGCCCGCAATCAAGAGCGTCAGGATGACGTCACCAACAACGAGCGCCGTGATTGGTCCAGGCCCTGGGAGGCACCCGGAACATTCTGGAAAAGGGAGGGGACACCTTGTGACCCCGCCGTGACCTTTGACCCCTCCCATGACCCCGGGGTGGGGGCGGGGCCTTACCTGACTGCGCCGCGGCCAATCCTGGGGCTGGGAATTAACAAAGGGGGCGTGGCCTGTGAGCCACTCCCACTTTGGCCACGCCCACAGATTTGTAGTGGGGGAGGGGCAGAAACAGGTGGGGGAGGGGCTGAAGGGAGGAGGAGGGGCAAAATGGGTGGGGGAGGGGCAGAAATGAATGGGGGAGGGGTCTAAGGGTGGGGGAGGGGCTAAAAGTGGGGGAGGGGAAAATGGGAGGGGCTAAAAAGTGGGGGAGGGGCTAAATGGGTCAGGAAGGGGCAGAAATGAATGGGGGAGGGGCTAAAGGGGTGGGGGAGGGGCACAGTGGGCACTTCAAGGTGGGGGAGGGGTCTTCAAAGGGTGGGGGAGGGGCACAGGGGGTCCCCAAGGGGTGGGGGAGGGGCTCAGGGGGTGGGGGAGGGGCTTGGGGGGGTCCCCATTGTGTGGGGGAGGGGCGGATCCCCCCCCATTTCGCCGCCATTCCCCTCCCCCACCCCGGCCCGGCCACTTCTGCTTTTGGGGGAGGGGCAGGGGAGGGGTCCCTCAGGGTGGGGGAGGGGCGGGGGGGTGACACAGGGTGGGGGAGGGGCTCTCGGGGTGGGGGAGGGGCCTCACCGAGCAGCAGCAGCAGGACCAGGCCGAGGGTCCCTGGGGGGGCCATGGCGGCGGTGGGGGATTAAAAAAAGGGGCCGGGCCATGGGTGGCAAATCAAGCCACGCCCCCTTTCTGCCCTCAGAGTCTGATTGGGTTGCACCATGACCCCGCCCAAAATTCGTGGCATGTTCCCCCCCAAAACTTCCCCTTTTTGGGGTCCCTGCTGTGGTCACGCCCCTTCCTAGCAAGCTCCGCCCACTCTGCACAGCAAGTTCTGTCTGTATTAAGCCCCGCCCCGCCTTTAAACCCCGCCCCCTTTTAAAAGGAGCGCTGGCCCTTTAAGGCTGCTTTGGCAGAGCCTCAAGACTCCTTAAGTCCCGCCCTCCGCACTCTCTGATTGGTTAAACAACCTGAGGCAGTCCTGCGCGCTGATTAGCTTTGATACCCTGACTAAACCCGGAAGTGGCTCTCTGATTGGTCTGATCCAGCGAGGCGGGAGTAGGGCGGGAAAAAACAGGCGCTGATTGGTCCGCGCCGTGCCCGTGTGGGCGTGGCCATAGCTCGCGCAAGGCAGGGCGGGAAAGGAGCGGCCTGAGGGAGCCCCGTGCGGGCGCGACCACTGCGGGTACGGGGTGGGGGAATTGGGGGGTCTGGGGAGATTTGGGGGGGATTTTCAGGATCTTGAGGGGATTTGGGGTGTCCTGAGGGGGTTTGGGGGGTCCTGAGGGGGTTTGGGGGTGAATTGGGGGATCCGGGGAGATTTGGGGGTTCCTGAGGGGTTTGGGGGTATCTGGGAGGGACCCTTTTGGAATTTTAGGGGGGGATTTGGGGATTTTGGGGGGGAATTTGGGGATTTTGGAGGTCTGGAAGTGACTATTGGGAGGTTTTGGGGGGATTTTGTGGGTCTGGGAGGGACCATTTGGGGTTTTGGGGGGGAATTTGGGGGTTCTTGAGAGATTTGGGGTGTCTGGGAGGGACCATTTGTGGTTTAAAGGGGGAATTTGGGGGTTTGGGAGGGACCATTTTTGGGTTTGGGGGGGGATTTGGGGATTCTTGAGGGGTTTGGGGATATCTGGGAGAGACCATTTTGGAATTTTAGGGGGGATTTGGGGATTTTGGGGGGGTCTCAAGGGGATTCTGGGTGTCTGGGAGGGACCATTCGTGTCCTGGGGGGGGGTTCAGGAGGGACCATTTGGGAGTTTGGGGGGATCCTGAGGGGATTTTGGGGTTTTTCTGAGTAGAATTTTGGGCGATTCCTGGTGGGATTTTGGGGTTTCTCTGAGTTGAATTTTGGGCGATTCCTGGGGGGATTTTGGGGTTTCTCTGAGTTGAATTTTGGGCAATTCCTGGTGGGATTTTGGGGTTTTTCTGAGTAGAATTTTGGGCAATTCCTGGTGGGATTTTGGGGTTTTTCTGAGTAGAATTTTGGGGTTTTTCTGAGTAGAATTTTGGGCGATTCCTGGTGGGATTTTGGGGTTTTTCTGAGTAGAATTTTGGGCAATTCCTGGTGGGATTTTGGGGTTTTTCTGAGTAGAATTTTGGGGTTTTTCTGAGTAGAATTTTGGGCGATTCCTGGTGGGATTTTGGGGTTTCTCTGAGTTGAATTTTGGGCGATTCCTGGGGGGATTTTGAGTTTTTCTGAGTGGGATTTTGGGCGATTCCTGGTGGGATTTTGGGGTTTTTCTGAGTAGAATTTTGGGCGATTCCTGGTGGGATTTTGGGATTTTCTGAGTAGAATTTTGGGGGTTTCTGAGTAGAATTTTGGGTGATTCCTGGTGGGATTTTGGGATTTTCTGAGTAGAATTTTGGGGTTTTTCTGAGTAGAATTTTGGGCGATTCCTGGTGGGATTTTGGGGTTTTTCTGAGTGGAATTTTGGGGTTTTCTGAGTAGAATTTTGGGATTTTCTGAGTAGAATTTTGGGCGATTCCTGGTGGGATTTTGGGGTTTTTCTGAGTAGAATTTTGGGGTTTTTCTGAGTAGAATTTTGGGCGATTCCTGGTGGGATTTTGGGATTTTCTGAGTAGAATTTTGGGGGTTTCTGAGTAGAATTTTGGGTGATTCCTGGTGGGATTTTGGGGTTTTTCTGAGTAGAATTTTGGGGTTTTTCTGAGTAGAATTTTGGGGTTTTTCTGAGTAGAATTTTGGGCGATTCCTGGTGGGATTTTGAGTTTTTCTGAGTGGGATTTTGGGGTTTTCTGAGTAGAATTTTGGACGATTCCTGGTGGGATTTTGGGTTTTTCTGAGTGGGATTTTGGGGTTTTTCTGAGTAGAATTTTGGGGTTTTTCTGAGTAGAATTTTGGGTGATTCCTGGTGGGATTTTGTGAATTTTTCTGAGTAGAATTTTGGGGTTTTCTGAGTAGAATTTTGGGGTTTTTCTGAGTAGAATTTTGGGGGTTTCTGAGTAGAATTTTGGGCAATTCCTGGTGGGATTTTGGGGTTTTTCTGAGTGGGATTTTTGGGGTTTTTCTGAGTAGAATTTTGGGGTTTTCTGAGTAGAATTTTGGGATTTTTCTGAGTAGAATTTCGGACGATTCCCGGTGGGATTTTCGCCGTTTCCAGCCGGGATTTCGCTCTCCCCGGGCGGAATTTTTTCGCGATTTCGCCCCGAATTTTTTCGAATTTTGTGATTTTTGATTTTTTTGCCGTTCCAGCCATGCCAAGGCCGCGCTGCTCGCGCTGCCCGCTGCCCTCGGCGCTGCTGCGCTCGCGGTCGCTGCTGCCCTTCTGCCGCCGCTGCTTCCTCGCCGCCTTCGAGGCCGAGGCCCTGCAGGCGCTGCTGCAGCCGGGCCCGGCGCTTCCGCCCCCAAAACTCGGGGGTTTGCCTCAAAATCCCCAAAATCCTGGAGTTTCAGCTGAAAATTCTGGGGTTCTGCCACAAAATCCCCAAAATTCTGGGGTTTCAGCTCAAAATTCCGGGGTTCAATACCAAAAACCCGGGTTTTAGCTCAAAATTCCGGAATTTTAGCTCAAAATTCTGGGGTTCTACCCCAAAATCCCCCAAATTCTGGGATTTCAGCTCAAGATCCCCAAAACCCCGGAATTAACCCCAAGATGCCATTAATCCCCTCCAAAACCCCATAAATGACCCCGAAAACCCCAGAATTACCCCTGAAAATGCAGGAATTTCGCCCCAAAACCCCCCGAATCACCCCCAAAATCCCGGAATTTCACTCCATAACCCCTGAGCCCCCCTCAAACACCTGGAATTAACCCTCAAAACCCCATTAACCCTCCCCAAAACCCCAAAATTACCCCTGAAAATGCGGGAATTTCGCCCCAAAACCCCCCAAATCACCCCCAAAATTTGGAAATTTCACGCCAAAACCCCGGAATTAACCCCCAAAACCCCGGAATTAACCCTCAAAACCCCGGAATTAACCCTCAAAACCCCATTGATCCTTCTCAGAACCCCACAAACCCACCCCAAACTCCCGGAATTAACCCTCAAAACCCCAGAATTACCCCTGAAAATTTGGGAATTTCCCCCCAAAACCCCCTGAACCCCCCTCAAACACCTGGAATTAACCCTCAAAACCCCAGAACCACCTCCGAAAATTTGGGAATTTCACCCCAAAACCCCCTGACCCCCCCTCAAACACCTGGAATTAACCCTCCCCAAAACCCCAAAACTACCCCTGAAAATGTGGGAATTTCACCCCAAAACCCCCCAAATCCCCCCAAAATTTGGGAATTTCACCCCAAAACCCCCCAAATCACCCCCAAAATTTGGGAATTAACCCTCAAAACCCCGGAATTAACCCTCAAAACTCCATTAACCCTCCCCAAAACCCCCCGAATCACCCCCAAAAATCGGAAAATTACCCCGAAAACCCCCCAAACCACCCCCAAAACGTGGGAATTTCACCCCAAAATTTGGGAATTTCGCCCCAAAACCCCCCAAACCCGAGGCCTTTCCTCCCGGCCGGTTCCTCGGTGGCCGTGGCCGCCTCGGGCGGCAAGGACAGCACCGTCCTGGCCCACCTGCATCCCCCCTAAACCCCCCAAATCCTCCCCAAAATCCCCTGAATCACCCCCAAAACCCTGGAATTAACCCTCAAAACCCCGGAATTAACCCTCAAAACGCCATTGATCCTCCCCAAAACCTTGGAATTAACCCTCAAAACCCCGGAACCACCCCTGAAAAATCGCAAAATCACCCGGAAAACCCCCCGAATCACCCCCAAAATTTGGGAATTTCACCCCAAAACCCCATTAATTCCCCCCAAAACCCTGAAATTATCCCCCAAAAATCGCAAAATTGCCCTGAAAACCCCCCAAACCACGCCCAAAATTTGGGAATTTCGCCCCAAAACTTGGGAATTTCGCCCCAAAACGTGGGAATTTCGCCCCAAAACTTGGGAATTTCGCCCCAAACTCCCAGACCTTTCCTCCCGGCCGGTTCCTCGGTGGCCGTGGCCGCCTCGGGCGGCAAGGACAGCACCGTCCTGGCCCACCTGCTGACCCACCTGAACGGGCGGCACCGGCTGGGGCTGCGCCTGGCGCTGCTGGGCGTGGACGAGGGCATCGACGGCTACCGGGACCACGCCCTGCGCGTGCTGCGCCGCGTGGGGGCGGGGCTGCCCCTCCCCCTCCTGCTCGTCTCCCACCGCGAGCTCTTCGGGTGGGGCGTGGACGAGCTGGGCGGGGCCCTGGGGGGGCGGAGCCGCTGCACCGTCTGCGGGGTGTTCCGGAGACACGCCCTGGAGAGGGCGGCCCGCGAGATGGGGGCCGACTGGATCGCTACTGGTGAGCAATGGTTTATACTGGGATGGACTGGGAGGGGGTTGGGAGGAGGTTGGGAGGGACTGGGATATACTGGGATATACTGGGATAGGCTGGGAGGGGTTGGGAGTCACTGGGATATACTGGGATGGACTGGGAGGGGGTTGGGAGTCACTGGGTTATACTGGGTTATACTGGGAGGGCACTGGGATATACTGGGAGGGGGTTGGGAGTCACTGGGTTATACTGGGAGAGCACTGGGATGTACTGGGAGGGCACTGGGATATACTGGGAGAGCACTGGGATGTACTGGGAGGGCACTGGGATATACTGGGAGAGGGTTGGGAGTCACTGGGTTATACTGGGGTATACTGGGAGTCACTGGGATATACTGGGAGGGGGTTGGGAGTCACTAGGTTATACTGGGATAGACTGGGAGGGCACTGGGAGAGCACTGGGATGTACTGGGAGGGCACTGGGATATACTGGGAGAGCACTGGGAGAGCACTGGGATGTACTGGGAGGGGGTAGGGAGTCACTGGGATATACTGGGGTGTACTGGGAGGGCACTGGGATATACTGGGATATAGTGGGAGGGCACTGGGAGAGCACTGGGATGTACTGGGAGGGACTGGGAGGCAGTTTGGAGTCACTGGGAGGTACTGGAAGGAGACTGGAATGGACTGGGTTATACTGGGATGGACTGGGAGGGGCTGGAGAGAGCGGCCATGGAGATTGGAGTTGCTACTGGTGAGCACTGGGTTATACTGGTTTGTACTGGGATATACTGGGAGAGCACTGGGAGGGCTACCGGGACCACGCCCTGCGCGTGCTGCGCCGCGTGGGGGCGGGGCTGCCCCTCCCCCTCCTGCTCGTCTCCCACCGCGAGCTCTTCGGGTGGGGCGTGGACGAGCTGGGCGGGGCCCTGGGGGGGCGGAGCCGCTGCACCGTCTGCGGGGTGTTCCGGAGACACGCCCTGGAGAGGGCGGCCCGCGAGATGGGGGCCGATTGGATCGCTACTGGTGAGCACTGGTTTGTACTGGGATGGACTGGGAGGGGGTTGGGAGTCACTGGGTTATACTGGGATATACTGGGAGGGGGTTGGGAGTCACTGGGATATACTGGGATATACTGGGAGGGGGTTGGGAGGGACTGGGATATACTGGGAGAGCACTGGGATGTACTGGGAGGGCACTGGGTTATACTGGGAGGAACTGGGAGGAGACTGGGACAAGTCTCAGTGGGACTGGGTTATACTGGGATGGACTGGGAGGGGCTGGAGAGAGCAGCCATGGAGATTGGAGCTGCTACTGGTGAGCACTGGGTTATACTGGTTTGTACTGGGATATACTGGGAGAGCACTGGGAGGGCTACCGGGACCACGCCCTGCGCGTGCTGCGCCGCGTGGGGGCGGGGCTGCCCCTCCCCCTCCTGCTCGTCTCCCACCGCGAGCTCTTCGGGTGGGGCGTGGACGAGCTGGGCGGGGCCCTGGGGGGGCGGAGCCGCTGCACCGTCTGCGGGGTGTTCCGGAGACACGCCCTGGAGAGGGCGGCCCGCGAGATGGGGGCCGATTGGATCGCCACTGGTGAGTTACTGGTTTGTACTGGGATATACTGGGATGGCACTGGGATATACTGGGAGGGGGTTGGGAGTCACTGGGATACGCTGGGAGGGGTTTGGGAGAGACTGGGAGGGGGTTTGGAGTCACTGGGAGGGCACTGGGATGGACTGGGAGGGCACTGGGATATACTGGGAGGGCACTGGGATGGACTGGGATATACTGGGAGGGGGTTGGGAGTCACTGGGATATACTGGGAGAGCACTGGGAGAGCACTGGGATGTACTGGGAGGGCACTGGGATATACTGGGAGAGCACTGGGATATACTGGGAGGGCACTGGGATGTACTGGGATGGACTGGGAGGGGCTGGAGAGAGCGGCCATGGAGATGGGAGCCGATTGGATTGCTACTGGTGAGTTACTGGTTTGTACTGGGATGTACTGGGAGGGGGTTGGGAGTCACTGGGTTATACTGGGATATACTGGGATGGACTGGGAGGGGGTTGGGAGTCACTGGGATGGACTGGGAGGGGACTGGGACCAGTTAAAGAGGGACTGGTTTATACTGGGAGGTACTGGGAGGAGACTGGAATGGACTGGGTTATACTGGGAGGGCACTGGGATGGACTGGGAGGGGCTGGAGAGAGCAGCCATGGAGATTGGAGCTGCTACTGGTGAGCACTGGGTTATACTGGTTTGTACTGGGATATACTGGGAGGGCACTGGGATATACTGGGAGGGGGTTGGGAGGGACTGGGAGGGTGTTGGGAGTCACTGGGTTATACTGGGATATACTGGGAGGGGGTTTGGAGTCACTGGGATGGACTGGGAGCGGACTGGGACAGGTTAAAGTGGGACTGGTTTATACTGGGAGGAGACTGGGATGGACTGGGTTATACTGGGATGGATTGGGAGGGGCTGGAGAGAGCGGCCACTGAGATGGGAGCCGCTACTGGTGAGCACTGGGTTATACTGGTTTGTACTGGGATATACTGGGAGGGCACTGGGATATACTGGTTTGTACTGGGAGGGCACTGGGAGGGGGTTTGGAGTCACTGGGATGGACTGGGAGCGGACTGGGACAGGTTAAAGTGGGACTGGTTTATACTGGGAGGAGACTGGGATGGACTGGGTTATACTGGGATGGACTGGGAGGGACTGGAGAGAGCGGCCATGGAGATGGGAGCTGCTACTGGTGAGCACTGGGTTATACTGGTTTGTACTGGGATATACTGGGATGGACTGGGATATACTGGGAGGGGTTGGGAGTCACTGGGTTATACTGGGATGGACTGGGAGCTCACTGGTATGTACTGGGCAGGTCACTGGTGGTCACTGGTGGTCACTGATGGTCACTGGTGGTCACTGGTGGTCATTGATGGTCATTGATGGTCACTGGTGGTCACTGATGGTCACTGGTGGTCACTGGTGGTCATTGATGGTCACTGGTGGTCATTGATGGTCACTGGTGGTCATTGATGACCATTGATGGTCATTGATGGTCACTGGTGGTCACTGATGGTCACTGGTGGTCACTGATGGTCACTCGTGGTCACTGATGGTCATTGATGGTCACTGATGGTCATTGATGGTCACAGGTGGTCACTGATGGTCACTCGTGGTCACTGATGGTCATTGATGGTCACTGATGGTCACTGATGGTCACTGGTGGTCACTGGTGGTCATTGATGGTCACTGGTGGTCATTGATGGTCATTGGTGGTCACTGATGGTCACTGATGGTCATTGATGGTCATTGATGGTCACTGGTGGTCATTGATGGTCACTGATGGTCATTGATGGTCATTGATGGTCACTGGTGGTCATTGATGGTCACTGATGGTCACTGATGGTCATTGATGGTCATTGATGGTCATTGATGGTCACTGATGGTCATTGATGGTCACTGGTGGCAATCAGTGGTCACCAGTGGTCATTGCTGGTCACTTGTGGACACTTGTGGTCCATGGTGGTCACTGATGGTCATTGGTTGTCATTGATGGTCACTGGTGGTCACTGATGGTCACTGATGGTCACTTGTGGTCACTGTTGGTCACTGCTGGTCACTGATGGTGCCTGGTGGTCACTCATGGTCACTCGTGGTCACTGACAGTGCCTGGTGGTCACTCGTGGTCACTGTTGGTCACTGTTGGTCACTCGTGGTCACTCTTCTCCGCAGGTCACAACGCCGATGACGTGGCCGAGACGGTGCTGATGAATTTCCTGCGCGGGGACGTGGCGCGGCTGCGGCGCGCGGCCAACGAGGCCACCATGGCCACCAACCTGACCAATGTCACCAACGAGGCCACCATGGCCACCAACCTGACCATGGCCACCACCAATGTCACCAACGAGGCCACCATGGCCACCAACGAGGCCACCATGGCCACCAATGTCACCAATGAGGCCACCATGGCCACCAACGGTGTCACCAT
>NW_026992957.1:0-24191 GCF_028769735.1 Zonotrichia leucophrys gambelii
CCACTGCACAGGGATGGCCATTGCCCAGCCCTGCTCCGGCCAGCCCCAGGGGGCAGCCAGAACCTGAGGGTCCCCCCTGCCCCCTTGGCTTTGATTCTGGCAGCTTTAGAGCTGCTGCAGAGGTGAGAATTCTGTGGGTGGAAAAAGGACTGGCTGTGGTTTGCTCAGCTCTGCAAGAGGCACAAAACCCAAACGGAGCCCAAGCAGTGGCTCTGTGACGGCCTTTGATGGTTTTCAGAGCAGGGCTGGCTAGAAACCCCCCCACTGCAGGGGTGGCTGTGGGTGACCCAGTCCAGAAATACAGCAATTGATCATCTGTTCCTCTTTGTAAGGGACTGAGAGAGCTCCAGCACTACTGCACGTCCTGCAACAATCTGCTCAACAAGCTCACCTGGACTCTCCTTCTTGAACAAAACCTGCAGCCTTCTGGAACCTCATGGAAGGAATGTTTGGGCTCAGGCTGTGGCCAGCAAAAAAGAGGGAAATGTTTGGAAATATCGCACCGGGGCTCTGGCCCCGGCCGTGGCGGAGGTCTGGGGAGTGACCCTGTGTGGATTCCAGGTGTCTCCAGAGATGCTCCATCCTTGCCCTCGTAACCTGAGGGAAAGGCTGAGGGTTTGCAGGATTTGTGGTGTGAAGCCACCACAGGGGTTTTTTGTGTACCTGAGACCTGCCTGTGGTCAGGTGCTGCCATCCTTCCATTCGGGATCATGGAGAGCAGTCACAGGTGTGGCACAGGGCGTGTGCCTGGCCCCTGGACACTGCTACGCTGCCAGTGGGCACTGGGATCCAACCTGCTGCCGGTGGTGGTGCCAGGAGCGATTGGTGCCCGTGAGTTTGCAAAAGGAGCGATTTCCCCTCCTCCCTCCCGTCTGAGGCCGCCATGGCCCCTGAGGGGATGGAACTGGACCGAGGCACTCCCTGCTGGCCGGCAGTGTTCCTTGCAGCACCCCCTGCTGGCCGGGAGTGCTCCCTGCAGCGCCCCCTGCTGGCTGCGGTTAGAACTGCCACAAAAACCAACAGCGCTGAGTGGGAGGGAAATATCGTGTTGTTTGTTCTGTTCTGGTTTACAAATTCCCCAGTAAAGAGATGTTATTCCTTTTCTTACAGTTTTGCCTTTAGGCCCCATCATTTTTGAAATTAAGAAACATTTTTGACATGTCTTTTCTTTACATTCCAGGACAGTTCCCACTTTCCTTGGCAGATATTTCTCATTTAAATGAGTTGCCAACTTCTGGGTTCCAGCGTGGATGGGACAGACACTCCCAGAGGAGACAGGGTCAGGCACTTGGCCAGCTCATGCTCTGTCTTTTAAGCCAGCTGGGACACCAAGGGCCCTCTCCCCAGGTGTTACTTCTGGTCACCCAGCCACTCAGGAGCTGGCTTTGGCAGAGCATCACACTGTCCCCAGTGTGCCATCGCTGAACGACTGATGGGCAGACTGGGCCCTGTCTCTTCAAAAGCAAGGCCTGACCCACTCCTGTCATACACAGGTGTTCCACGATGTCTCCAGACATCAAACTTTTCCTGTCTCTGACACCCCACCCTGTGCCATGGCCTGATCCCGACATCCCTGGAAAAGAGAGATGCTCTAGAACCCCCAGAGGGTCTTTATGACATCCTTGTGTTGGGAACACAGCAGAGGAGGGGTTTGGGACAAGGAACAAAAGAATCCAGAGCGTCCTGAAGGCCACTTTGGCTATCAGAGAAAGGAAAATCCAGGACCCTGCCAGGTTCCTCTGGTGAAGGAAATATGCTGGAGGAAATGTCTGGGGTTTGTTCTTTGTTCTTGCTTTTGCAGGAAATAATTCCTGTTGTGACCCATTGGACACTGGACCTTGTTGCTGTTACAGTTGGTTTTATTCTCTCTTGTTGCTGTTTCAGGAAATTGTTCTTCTCTCAACCCTTTGGCATCTTTGTGCCTCCACAGGGAGGGAGAGGGGCAGTTTTTAGTGGCAACACACACACGAGTGGGTGCCCATGGATGGGGACCCCCAGTGCCCCCCAGCTTCCCCCAGTGTCACAGCACATCCTCGTAGATGTCAATGGGTTCCTGTGGTCGCCCCTGGTGTCCCCACAGCTCCGCGTAGGTCACCTGGGAATCCTGGAGGGTGGTGCCAGTGAGAGACACGGACTGTGGGATCTGGGTGGGGTGACACTCATGGGTGATGTGTCCCTCTGAATGTGTCCCACCCATACTCACCCCCTGCCCTCTTGGTGACCACGATGTGGGTGTACAGCACCTCCCCCTCCTCTGGGGGGGCTGGGGATCCGGGGGGGCCCTGAGGGAATAAAAGGGATGTGGGAGAGGGGATGGGAGGGCTTGGGGGTTGGCGTAAAATGAGAGGGTGTGGTTTGAGACCCCACTCACCTTTCCTGGTTCTTCCTGGCAGCTGCAAAGGTAAGAGGGGAGGGGTGACTGCGGGGTCCCAGGGCCCTGATCCCTCTCAGGATTCCTGAACACTGATAGGACTCTCAATTTCTCATAGGACCCCTAAGCATTCCTGAATCACCTCAGAATTCATTAGCTTCCCCAGTGGCCCCAAACAAATCACTCTCAAGAACCCAAAGCCAAGCAGGGACAGAGACCCTCCCAACACTCACAGGGCCACTGAAAGAACCCCCAACATCCCTGCAGGACTTTCCAGTTACTCCCCAAGCCCTACAGGACCCCCAGCCAAAGTCATAATTGAGTGTCTTTGGGTCATTCCTTATGGTTCCCCAATTCTCTCAAGCTCTACAGCTCCCTGGGACCCCCATTGTCACCCACCCTAATGGTGCCACTGGTGCCAGGCCACAATGACACCCATGAGCAGGAACAAAAGGGCCCCACTGACCCCTGTGGCCACTGCAAGAAACAGAGGGGGACACATCAGGGTCACCCATCACCCCAGGGGTCCTGCACTCCCTGGTGACCCTGTGTGACCCCACCTCTGACCCAGGATGAGCCAGGTGTCACCTCCAGGGCCAGCTCAGGGCTGACTGCCCGGAACACGCGGTGCCCGTCCTGTCCCAGCTGGTTGGTGGCCACGCACTGGTAGGTGCCCGAATGTCCCACAGTGATGTCCCTGAGCTCCAGGAGGGGACCCTGGCTCACCTGCTGCCCGTTGTGCAGCCAGGTGAAGGTGACAGGGGCTGAGCTCACCTGCACTGAGCAGCGCAGGGTCACGTTGTTGCCTGCACGCACCTGGTGTGCCAGGGGACTGGGCGTGATGGTGGCATTGGCCACGGGCACTGTGGGGACACAGACAGGGCTGGCACCTGCTGAGGTGAGATGGAGTTGCTGTGGGTGAGGTTCACTCCCATCCTGAGGGTCCCGCTCACCCAGGACGCTGACATTCAGGGTGTCACCCTGGGCCACTGTCTCCGTTTCTCACACAGCACCAGTACTGGCCGCTGTCATTGTCCCCAACGTGGCACAGCTCCAGGTGGGGGCTGGTGCCTGGCAGTGCCCCCACGCCATCCCAGTACCAGGAGAAGGGCAGGGGACCTGTCCCCATGGCCACTGCACAGTTCAGCACCAGTCAGTCTCTGAGTGCCACCTGTCCCCCAGGGGGCTGCACTCACAGGGACACCCCTGCGCGTGGGACCCCTGCAGGATAGGGGGACACCAAGTGGCATTCAGGGACACAGGGGGTTCAGGGAGGGGCAGAAAGACCCCAGTGAGGGACAGGGGTTGCAGAGATTGGGGTGGTGAGTCTTAGAAAAGAACCCTGAGGGATAATGGGGGGTTTAAGGGAGGGAACACCTGGAGAGGGAGGTGAGAAACACCAGGAAGGGTATGGGGACCCAGGGAGGGGATGCTGTGACCTGGGGAATTTGCGAAGATCTCAGAGAGGGGTGAAGGGACCCAGATAGGGGTGAGAGGACCCAATATGAGATGCAGGGAAACATGAGCCAGGAATGGGGGGACCTTGGGAGGGACCTGGGGCAGTGATGGCAAGACACAGAAAATGCACCAGGGAAGGATGGGGGTACCCATGTAGGGGCTGGGCGACCCGGTGAGGGACCTGAAAAAGGATGGTGGGAGCCAGGGAGGGATCTGGGAAAGGTTGGATACCCCAGAGCAGGTGTCAGGGAGGGCTGGGGGATGCCAAGAAGTGTGGGGGGACCCGAGGCATCTGTGGGGGCTCCCCGTGCCCATCCCAGCACTCACTGTGCACCGTGACGCGGAGCCGGGCGCTGCTCTTCCACACGGCCCCAACCCTTGGAGTGCACCTGGCAGCTGTAATTCCCTGAGTGGGAGACCCTCACAGTGGGCATCAGCAGCTGCGGGGACCCTGTGAGCTCCTCACCACCTGCCTCTCCTGGTAGAACACGTGCAGGAGGGGGGCTCGGGGCCACAAGGAGCTGGGGGTGCTGAGGCAGCTGAGAGTCAGGAGGGACCCCTGGGTGGGCTTGGGGGGATCCTCCAGCACTGGCACCAAGGAGAGCTCTGGGAAGGAGAGAGCAGGTGAGGACTGTGACTCTGAGTGCACTGAGAAGTGGCTTTGGGGGTGTCAGGAGTTTGGAGTTCCAGCTGTGGGGGTGCTCACCATGCACTGTCACTGTCACTGCTGCTGACTGTGACTGCCAGGACCCCACCAAGCCCTCACATTGGTAGCGGCCGCTGTGGTGCAGCTGCAGGGGGGAGAGGAACAGCTCAGTCCTCCTGAGGGACCCCCTGACATCCTTCTCCTCCCGGTAAAATCGCACCCTGGTGAGATGGTTGTCCTGCCGGCACTGGCAGCGCAGTTTCAAGGTGTCCCCATCCAGCAGTGCCTGTGCTGGCACCTGCAGCACCAGTGGGTCTGTGGGACAGGAAGGTCACATCTCACTGATGAGACTGTTCTGAGGTGGGTGCCCATAGCACTGGGGACATCCGGATGCACTGGGGTGCTCTGGGGTGCACTGGGATGTCCCTGTGTGGAGGGCACAGGCCCTTGCCACATGAGGGGTGTGAGGCCACCCACGGAGTGGAGCCCACCCTGACCTCTCAGGGGCCACCCTCATATTTTAAGATCCCCCCTCACCATCTACTACTGACACTGGGGGGCTGCGCCCGGTTCCGTGTCTGTCACACATTTGTAGGCGCCACTCTCAGTGACAGTGAAGTGGTCAGGTCCCTCCTGCCACCAGCGCCACTCATCCTTGTACCAGGTGGTGGCACCGGTGGCCCCCGAGCCCTGACAGGTCAGTGTCACTGTTTTGCGGACAAAAGAAGAAACCTCACAACTTGTAAAAGTTGTAAAGCCCAGTATGCTTTATTACGACGCGCGCCGGACGCAAGACTCCCCAAAAGGGCATGCGTACCCCTGAAGATTTCAGACCTCCTTTTATCCCCCTTCCAAATGCATATGCATACAGTTTCACAATAAGTTCATACATATTCATCTTGCATGACACTTAGCACTAATTATTCTTTATCGGAGGAATTCCTAGGTTGGGGGCAGATTGACCTCGTGGTTTTTCTGTTTTTCTTTCTCTGTCTCCTTGCTGTCTCTGGAACGCGGCCTGTCTTTCAGCTTTAGCTCCACAGACCCTTCACCTCTCCCAGACACTTCACCTAGTTCAGGATGGATCCTTACTCTGTCTCAAGGGCTTCTCTTACCGGTGCCTCCATTGATGTCTGCTCAAGGCAGAGCTGCAGGTGAAGCTCTTCCCACACTGGGAACACTCGAAGGGCCTCTCCCCAGTGTGGATGCACCGGTGGGTGATGAGGTGGGACTTTTGCTTGAAGCCCTTCCCACAGTCAGGGCAGGGGAAGGGCCTCTCCTCTCTGTGAATCCGCTCATGCAGGAGGAGATTGGAGCTGGTCTGAAACCTCTTCCCACATGTGGGACACTGGTAGGGCCTCTCCCCAGTGTGGATGCGTTGGTGGGTAACGAGGGCGGAGCTGCAGCTGAAGCCCTTCCCACATTCCCCACACTCGTAGGGCCATTCCCCAGTGTGGATGCGCCGGTGGGTAATGAGGGTGGAGTTGTGCTTGAAGCCCTTCCCACAGTCAGGGCAGCGGAAGGGCCTCTCCTCTGTGTGAATCCGCTCATGTAGACGGAGATTGGAGCTGCTCTGAAATCTCTTCCCACATGTGGGGCACTGGTAGGGCCTCTCCCCAGTGTGGATGCACCGGTGGGTGATGAGGTGGGACTTTTGCTTGAAGCCCTTCCCACAGTCAGGGCAGGGGAAGGGCCTCTCCTCTCTGTGAATCCGCTCATGCAGGAGGAGATTGGAGCTGGTCTGAAACCTCTTCCCACATGTGGGACACTGGTAGGGCCTCTCCCCAGTGTGGATGCGTTGGTGGGTGATGAGGGCGGATCTGCGGCTGAAGCCCTTCCCACATTCCCCACACTCATAGGACCTCTCCCCAGTGTGGATGCGTTGGTGGCGGATCAGGGTGCTGCTCTGTCTGAAGCTCTTCCCACACTCCAAGCCCTTGTGGGGCTTCTCCTTATCAGGAAGCTGCTCATGGGCCACCAGCTCGGAACTCTGGCTGAAGCTCTGTTCACCTTCCTGGCTCAGGGAGGGTCTTTCTTCCTCAGAGCACCCTGGGCTGGGTTTGAAGACCCTCCTCATGTGGGATGTCTGAGGTTTTTCTTCCCTGTTGGATTCCTGTGCACTAGAATCACTCAAAACGGCCTCTTTCACAAGGTTCTGCCATTCAGATTTTTCCTCCCTGGTCTCCATCCTCAGTTCCTTCCCTGGGGAAGGAAGGACAAGGAAAGGATGGGATTTGCCTCTGTGCCACAGGGAAGGGGAAGGAGATCCCACCAGTGCATCCCCGAAAGGATGGTGTTGGCAGCGGGATTGTCCTGCATCTGTGGGCTGTGCTGGGCTGGGAGATGGAGCAGGAGAGACGGGGAAATAGGGACTGACTTCCTCCTCACCTGCCTGGTTATCCCAGGGATCCTTCGTCTTCCTCGCAGCCTCCTCCTCCATCCAGTCAAGATCTGGGAGTGGGAAATCCTGTTCTGGGAAGAAAACAAAGGGTGCGCACATTGTCTTTTGTACTGGTTTGAAGGCAAACCTGGGGGAGAGTCTACGTCAGAATACAATTTAATAAGAAAGTGAAGACCAAGGCAATGATACAGAAACCCTGCCTTAAACTCACAGAGTTGGGATATAACCTGACACCCTGTTGGTCAGGGTGGTGGCTGTTGGAGTGATCAACGTGATTCTGTCAAAGCAGTGATCCAGTAGAAGGGTCTGGTCTTCCTCTGGAGGTCCAGTGGAGATTATGGAGCTCTTGTCCTCTGGCAATCCAGCAGGCAAGCTGCTCCTGGTGTTGCAAAGCTCAGCTTATATCCAGGCAGGAACGCTTGGTTCCTCCCCCTGGGCGGAGCATCCCACAATGGGATGATGGAATTTTATCAGTCCTGCAGTGACACTCAATGGCCCATTAGCAGAAGATATCTCCCCTGGAGGGCATTATCAGGGCTGAGTCATGGAAGAGATAAAGAACCCTGCCTCACCTGTTTATAGCAGTTGATGAAGATGGGGATTGAAAACATGCATTTGGTTACATCTTGCATTGCAACTTGAAACAGTGGGGTAATCCCTGCTCAGGGGGTGAACACCACCCCCCTTACTCAAACTGGCTCAGCTATAAAACCCCCACACACAGGGGACAATGTCACACTTGCCCTGCTCCAGGGGAGGTCTCTGTCCCTTGTCACTCATCTTTTTTCTTTCTTTCTTTCCATCTCTCTACCTCACATTTACTGTTCAAGAAAATCCATTTTGCATTTGGTATTGTTAGCACCTTAATTGGGGCAGAGGAATCTCTCTAACAATTTGCATAACCAGACTGTGACATTATTTTTGCACAGTGTGTTTAGGTGCTGTTCTCTGACCCCAAGTGCCTTTGACAACATCATGGCTCCCTCCACTGACGAGGTTGTGGTTCTCTCTGGAAGAACTCTTGGAAACTTGGGCACAGTCCCTCCTTCCTCCTGGGGAGCTTATGGAGCTTATAGAAATTTTATTTCTTTATGGGAGAAATGATGAGGAAAAGGGCTTTTATGAGTGGCCAGTGTAAAGAAAATAATTTGCTGTCTTTCCTTATTAAGTTGTTAAAATCACTGGAGGAAATGGAGTTAATCTTACCAGTGAGACTGACAAGGTTCAGTCACCCCATGGTGAGGAACGCAAGGCGGCTAAAAGTCCCAGAAGAAGCCCAGCTCAAGTTGATAAATTTCCGAATAAGTCCTGAATTCCCAGGTTGGGGACTTTACCAAATGTGAGAATCATTTTTCTCTTTATCCCTGTCACCTTTGTGACTGCTACACAGAGATTTCCATTCCTTTTAATAGTCTGTATTGGGCCAGATTTCCACTTTCCTTTTATCGGAACCTGCCAGCAGCTGAGCTGGAGATGTGCAGGAAGCAATGAATATTGGAATTGCCACATCACTGCTTGGATTGTCAGTTTATTCATGTTTGGGATTTGTTTGCGCTTTCATCACAAGTTACTTGTGGGAAGACCATATACTCTTCAAAGTGATTTTGCAGAGTCAAGTTTGATTTCTGCCACGTTTATTTTGTCCAGTGCCCAGAGGATGCTCAAGGGGTCTCTGTGCCTCTCGCACTGGGGGATGCTTGGGAGAGGTTTGGGGGTGTTTTTCATCTCCCTGTCACCCCAGGCCATTCCTCAGGGGTTTTCCATCATTCTCACCCCAGGGAACGCCTGGGGGGTCTCCCTCCCTCTCATCCCTGTGCCAGGGGATGCTCAGGGGTCTCTGTCCCCTCACCCTGGGGGATGCTCGGGGGGTCTCCATCCCTCTGGCCTCAGGCAATGCCTGTGCAGGGCTGGGGACCAGGGGCTCTCTGTCCCTCTCACCGCTGGGGGTGCTCGGGGCTGGGGGGGCTCTCCGACCTTCTCACACCTGGGGAGGCCGGGGGGGTCTCTGTCCCTCTCAGCCCTGCTGTGACCCCACCCAAACATCATCGGGGTCAGAGGGACAGAGACACCCCCAAACCCCCAGAAGGGCTGAACCTGGGATTTGGTTTGGGGCTGAGGATTTAGGAAGGGGCTGGAATTGGGGCTGGGCTTGGAGTTGGAGCTGAGATTCGGATTAGAGCTGGGATTGGGGTTAGGGCTAGACATGGGATTACCTTTTGGGCTGGGCTTGGGATTGATGAGTTTGGGACTGGGATGAGAATAAATACACAACTGAGTGTGTCTAAACATGGAGTGAGACTGAGACCAGAATTGGGGTCAGGTTTGGGACTGAGCTCACCCAGAGCGGGACAGGGAGGATGTCCCGGTGGGAAGGTTTGGGGAAAATCCTTTCTTGGAGAAAAACAAGGTGTGAATGCCTTGGGTTGTTGACTCCTCCAACCCACGTCCATTTCTAGAAGTCACCAGATGTCCAAAAATCAAGAGTGAATCAAAAAAAGCCACCAGGAGTTTCCCATTTCCAGTCTCATCCCTCTTGGGTTATGGTTGGTCCCCCATCTCCGGGCTGGTGGGGATCCCATGTGTCCTGGGGATCCCTCCTCTCCAGGGTCCTGCTTTTGGATTCTGGGAGGTTCTGGGATCCCAAGGCCCCCCTCTCCAGCCTCCCCTCAATCCAGTAACTTGAGGTTCCCCCTTCTTTCCACCACCCTGTCCTGGTTTAGGGCAAATTTGGTTGAAACCCTCCAAAAGGAGTTTCCTCTAGAATGCCGATTCAGCAGCCCCACCCTCAGCCAGTCCGGGAAAATATTTACGGGGAGAAAAGTCTAAAAAAACTTTATTTTACAAAGGCAAAGCATTCACCAGCACAAAAATTGAACAATATTAAGCAATAAAACCTCCTGCTGCTCCAAAATAGATGACAAACTCTGAAAGTCCCTCCTTGGGTTGTAGCTCCGGGCACTCAGAGTCTTATCAGTGCCTTATCAGTCTCTTATCAGTCTATTATCAGTCTCTTATCAGTCCGTCCAGCGCTGGAAATGCCTCGGCCTAAGTCCATCCCGGTGGCCCTCAGGTGGGAGCTGCTGGTGGTATTCTGGTTTTTCAGTCCAGAGCAGGTTTAAACAGCTCCAAAGAAAAAGAAATATCAAAGTCCAGGGAACTTCTCTGCCTCAGAGACCTAAAAACTGACTGAAAGCAAAGGAGAGCTCTTTCCTGCTGTCTGTCCATCCAGCAGCTGGAATGTAGAGGAGTGAGTGCAGTTTCTGAAAACAAACTGCAGCTTCTTCCTCCTCCCTTCGCTCTCAGAACCAGCCTTAAAAGTGCAGAACTCATTTCTGGGCTAAATGGATCGATGGGGGTACAAGCACCATGAAGTCACCCCAGGAGACGCCTCTGTCAGGGTCAGGGGGTCCCATCTCCACCTCATCTCTTGGCTGTTGGGACTCACCCAGCTCCGGTATTGCCCCTTCCCCTCTCCCTGCCCCGGGGCTCCCCCGTTCCACAGCCCCGGCTCTCACGGGGAGCCCCAAAATCAATGTCCTGCCCCGTCGGTACCGGGCCATCCCCACGTGGATCCCCCGGGACCCTCCCGAGGGGCGATCGCGGCTCCTCTGCCCCCGAAAAAGCTCCTCTTGGGGAGCCCGGAGATATCCGGGGCTCGAGTCTGGGATCTGCCGGCTCCGAACACTCTCCAAAAAATCCTCCTGGAGACGCCTGGCTGGAGCCAGGGCGAGCTCGGCCTCCGCCCTCCCCTGCGGCTCGGGGCTGGGGGCGATGCTCCCGGGGCAGGGGGTGCTGCAGGCTCAGCGTGCGGGCGCTGCGAGCGCCGCGATTCTCCCGCTCCCGCTCTGCCCCTCCTCTCCCTCCTCTTCCTCCCGCATTTCCTCCGCTGCCAGCCCGGGCCCCCCTTTCCCACCGCTGTGCCCCGCGGCCCCGCAGCACCGGCTGCTGGGTGGGGGAGCCCCCGATCGGCCCCAGGGCTGGGCAGGGGGCTCGGGGACCCCCCCGGGGCGGATCTGTCCCCCCGGGCGAGCCCCAAATTCCGCTCCGGGGCCGCCGGGCTCTGCGGAGCCGCCTGGCAACCGGTGAGTCATCGGCGGGAAAGGCTCTGGTTGGCTGGAAATTGGTTAGCGCCTCTTCTGATTGGCTGGAATTGTGGAAGGCGCTGCGCCCTGCCGGTGTCCCTGGGAGCTGCGGAGTCCAGGCAGGTGCCTTTTCCAGTTTCTTTCTGTTCCGTGAGTCCTCTTCCCGATTTCTTTCTCTCCCTTTCTCCTCCCCATTTCTTGTTCCGTTCAGTCCACGTTCAATAATCGTCGTTTGAGTTCCCACGCTCTCCTTCGCTCCTTCACTGGGGCCGAGGCGTCTCTCCCTCGCGGGGTCGTAATCCATGGGCAGGGTCCCTTCCCACCCCAGTCCTTCCAGGACTCGCTTCTATTTCCTCCCTCCCTCTGCTTCCAGAGGGGAAGGTGCTGGAAAATGTCCATCAAAGCCACCTTTGCTGTGTGCTCTGGGAGCCCACAGAGCTGCTGGATCTTCTCCCCTTGGGAGAGAAGCTCCTTGGGAGGCACGGCAGGAGCAGCACCCTGGGAGCCTCGGGAATGCCCCTCTGGGATCCACGGCAGACAGTGCCAGGGTCTGGAATTCCAGTTCTCAGCTATGAAAAGATGTTCCTGCCCTTGAGGGCAAAGCTGTCAAGAAGGAGCCAAAAGCCAAGTGGAGCAAGATCTTACAGTGGCATTTCACTGCCAGCCTTCCTAACTTCACCCATGGCTGCTGTAGCTCCTGAACTGGGAATTAAATCCGGGCACGGTCTTTGGTGTGAGCTGCCCTGGGTCAAGGGAGACTCTGAGAGAGAAACAGGGCAGGGGAAGAGAGGCAGGAGAGAAAGGAGGGCACAAACACAATCAGCTGAGAAGGTGGCACTCTGAAAACAGACCAGAACTGACTGAAAAGGAATATAACAGAAAGGAATAATTTTGCACCTTTTAGTTACTATCAAAATACAATTTCTTCCCCTTCTCACAAACCTCTTGCCAGTGTCATTCAGCAGGGCTGTCAAAAAGTCCTTAACTCTGGGTGGATGTTCCAGGCTGCAGCCACAAGGAAAGAGGGAATGGGGATTTTCCTGCTCCTGGGGAGTTTGACATCCTCTGCTGAGGAGAGGAGGAGGCACCAGAAGAAAAAGGCAGCTGGGCTTCACCCTTCCTCCGGAAAGAGGGGGGAAATCTCTCATCCTGTCTGCAGCTGCTCCCACAGGGATATGAGGGGCTGATCCCAGAGCCACAAGGGTCACAATCAGGGCTGCCCTAAGGGAATGCTCACCTGGTATGGAGGGGCAGTGTGGGAGCACCTGGATCTTGGGGCACCCAGCTGCCCCCCATGTTTGGAGGTGCCTGAGGAGGGCTGGGATGATGCAAGGGAAATCCTGCAGTGACATCCCCTCTGTCCAGCTCTGGGTGAGCTCAGTCCCAAACCTGACCCTGATCCTGGTCTCAGTCTCACTCCATGTTTAGACACACTCACAGTTCTGTATTTAATCACATCCCAGTTCCAAACTTGTCTAGCCCTAGACCCAATCCCAACCCCAGCCCTAAAGCCAATCCCATGTCCAGCCTTAACCCCAATCACAGCTCTAATCCAAATCTCAGCCCCAACTCCAACCCCAGCCCCAATTCCAGCCCCTTCCTAAATCCTCAGCCCCAAACCAAATCTCAGGTTCGGCCCTTCTGGGGCTTTGGGGGTGTCTCTGTCCCTGTGACCCAGATGATGTTTGGGTGGGGTCACAGCAGGGCTGAGAGGGACAGAGACCCCCCTGGCCTCCCCAGGTGTGAGAAGGTTGGAGAGCCCCCCCAGCCCCGAGCACCCTCAGTGGTGAGAGGGACACAGAGCCCCTGGTCCCCAGCCCTGCACAGGCATTGCCTGAGGCCAGAGGGATGGAGACCCCCCGAGCATTCCCTGGGCTGAGAGGGACAGAGGCTGCCCCAAGCAACCCCTGGCACAGGGGTGAGAGGGAGGGAAACCCCCCAGGCATTCGCTGGGGTGAGAATGATGGAGACTCCCTGGGGAATGTCCTGGGGTGAGAGGGACAGGGACACCCCCTGAAGAATGGCCTGGGGATGACAGGGACAGGGACAAACCCCCCAAACCCCTGCCAAGCATCCCCCAGGGCGAGAGGCACAGAGACCCCTCAAGCATCCACTGGGCACTGGACAAAATAATTTGGCAGAAATCAAACTTGACTCTGCATAAATCACTTTGATGAATATTTGATTTTCCCACAAGTCAGATGTGATGGAAATGCAAACAAATCCCAAACATTAATAAACTGACAGTACAAGCAATTTTGTGGCAATTCCAAGTTCCACTGGTTCCTGCACAGCTCCAGCTCAGCTGCTAGCACATTCTGATAAAAGTGTAAATTCAGCCCAATACAGATATCATCAAAAGGAAAGTAAACTCTTTGTAGCTGTCACAAAGGCGACAGGGATGAAGAGAAAAATGATTCTCACATTTCGCAGAGCACTCAAGCCTGGGAATTCAGGAGTTATTTGGGAATTTAGCTACTTGAGCTGGGCTTCTTGTAGGACTTTTAGCAGCCTTGTGTTCCTCACCATGGGGTGAATGAACCTTGTCAGTCTCGCTGGTATCATTTGCTCCCTTTCCTCCTGTGATTTAAAAAAACATTTCAAGGAAGGATGTCGCAGACATTTTTTCATAAAATCCTCTTTTTTAGGATTTGTCCTTCCTGGGAAGCTGGGGCCCCAGAAGAAAAATGCAAACAATAATTATCTGCTGATGTGGAATGTAACAGGAGCATCTGTGATTGGTTTTCTGTGAGTGTTTGGATATGCTGACCACTCACGGGAGAGTTGGTCCTTGCTTTCTGCTGGACACACAACTTTGTTATTCATTCTTTTCTTTCTATTCTTAGCTTAGCAAGCCTCTGCAACTTTTCTCTTTATTCCTTTTAGTATAGTTATAATGTATTATATATCATATATCAATAAATCCAGCCTTCTGATCATGAACCAAGATTCTCGTCCACTTCTCTCACCCTGAAGACCTTCATCAGGTCGCTGTAATAGAAGTACAACAAAATATTTTCTTTACACTCCGGGCCCACAAAGGTGATTTACTTCATCGGTTCTCCCATAAGTCACTCAGAGGAAGCTGCAGCCCAGTTTCAAAGAGTTCCTCCAGAGAGAACCACAACCTCCTCAGAGGAGGGAACCATGATGTTGTCAAAGGCACTTGGGGTCAGAGAACAGTGCCTAAAATCACTGTGCCAAAATAATTTTACAGTCTGGTGAGTCTGGTTAAGAAAAGTGTTAGAGAGATTCCTCTGCCCCAATTAAGGTGATAATGAGACCAAACCCAAAATGAATTTTATTGAACAGTAAATGGAATAGAAAAGGGGGGACAGGAAGGGAATGACAGGAAAAAGAGCCTTTCCCTGGGGCAGGGTAAGTGTGACATTGTCTCGTGTGTGTGTGCCCTTCTCAGGGTGGGGGTTTTACACCTGAGCCAGTTTGGGTAAGGGGGTGGTGTTCACCCCCTGAGCAGGGATTACCCCACTGTTTCAGGTTGCCATGCAAGATGTAACCAAATGCAGGTTTTCAATCTCCATCTTCATCAACTGCTATAAACAGGTGAGGCAGGGTTCTTTATCTCTTCCATGACTCAGCCCTGATAATGCCCTCCAGGGGAGATATCTTCTGTGAATGGGCCATTGAGTGTCACTGCAGGACTGATAAAATTCCATCCTCCCATTGTGGGATGCTCCGCCCAGGGGGAGGATCCAAGCATTCCTAACTGGATATAAGCTGACACTTTGCTACACCAGGAACAGCTTGCCTTCTGGATTGCCAGAGGACATGAGCTCCAAAGCCACCACTGGACCTCCAGAGGAAGACCAAACCCTTCTACAGGATCACTGCTTCGACAGAATCACCTTCATCACTCCAACAGGACTGCAACCACCATTTACTGGGACTACTGCCACCATCCTGAGCAACAGGGTGTCAGGTTATATCCTGACTCTGTCAGATTAAGGCAGTGTTTCTGTATCATTGCCTTGATCTTAGTTGTCTTTTAAATTGTAATTCTGGTTTAGACCCTCCCCAGGTTTGCCTTCAAACCAGTACAAAAGACAATGTGCGCACCCTTTGTTTTCTTCCCAGAACGGGATTTCCCATTCGCAGACCTTGACTGGACGGAGAAGGAGGCTGTGAGGAAGAGGAAGGAGCCCCGGGATACCCAGATAGGTGAGCAGGAAGTCAGTTCCTATTTCCCCCTCTCTCCTGTACTATCTCCCAGCCCAGCACAGCCCCTGGCTGCAGGACAACCCTTCTGCCAACCCCGTCCTACCGGGGATGCACTGGGGGGATCTCCTTCCCCTTCCCTGTGGCATGGAGGCAAATCCCATCCTCTCCTTGTACTTCCTCCCCCAGACGAGGAGATGAGCATGGAGACTAGAGAGGAGAAATCCCCACAGAAGAACCTCATGGAAGAGGCTGTTATGAGTGACTCCAGGGCACAGGAATCCAAGGGGGAGGAAAATCCCCAGAGATTCCACAGGAGGAGGGGCTGCAAACCCAGCCCAGGGTGCTCTGAAGAAGAAAGACTCACCCTGAGCCAGGAAGGTGGACAGAGCTACAGCCAGCGCTCAGAGCTGGTGGCCCATGAGCAACTTCATGATGGGGAGAAGCCCCACAAGTGCTTGTAGTGCAGGAAGAGCTTCAGGCAGAGCAACCACCTGATCAGCCACCAGATGGTCCACACTGGGGAACAGCCCTATGAGTGTGGGGAGTGTGGGAAAGGCTTCAGATACAGATCCAACCTTGTGACCCACCAACGCATCCGCACTGGAGA
The DNA here is from genome assembly GCF_028769735.1 of Zonotrichia leucophrys gambelii. NCBI lineage: Eukaryota > Metazoa > Chordata > Aves > Passeriformes > Passerellidae > Zonotrichia > Zonotrichia leucophrys. The sequence goes on from NW_026992957.1 coordinate 15,745, forward strand.
AAGGCCCTACGAGTGTCCCCAGTGTGGGAAGAGGTTTCAGACCAGCTCCAATCTCCTCCAGCACCAGCGGATTCACACCGAGGAGAGGCCCTTTCTCTGCGCTGAGTGCGGGAAGGTCTTCAGGTACAGATCCAACTTTCTGACCCACCAACACATCCACACTGGAGAGAGGCCGTATGAGTGTCCCCAGTGTCAGAAGAGGTTTCAGACAAGCTCCAATCTCCTCCAGCACCAGTGGATTCACACCGAGGAGAGGCCCTTCCTCTGCCCTGAGTGCGGGAAGAGCTTCAAGCACAACTCCCACTTCATCAAACACCGGTGCATCCACACTGGGAGAGGCCCTATGAGTGTCCCCAGTGTGGGAAAAGCTTCACCAGCAGCTCTAACTTGACCAGACACCAACAGAGCCACCAGTAAGGGAAGCCCTGCATATGCCACAAATGCAGGAACAGCTTCATGCACCACTCCAGTTTTATCCCCCATTAGAGGGCCCACATTGGGAAGATCCCTGGTGATCCAGTTTCTCTGTGGTCTATGCTGGGAAGACACCTGTCCCTTTTCCTGCCCTTGCCAAAGACATGATGTGGGATGGAAGAACATGAGGGTCTGGCCATGGCCCTGTCATTACATTCACTCACACCTCAGAACAATGCCAGGGGCAGGAAAGGGACTCTCTCTCTCTCCCTGAGGAGAAGTGTGTCCTTTCCAGGCGGGGGAAATGCATGGCGAGGAAGAATCTGTTGTTGATATACTAGTTTTCCCTGTAAACAGTTTTTCTAATCCCTTCTGTTATCAATATCATTTTTGTTTCTATTTGTTCCTTATCTCGTTGCTGTTCCCAATAAATCGTTCTTATCCCAACACAGGATCATTGCCTTTTGTGCTTTTCATGGGAGGTGGGAGCGCAGCGAGGGCAGCGCGGTTTCAGCAAGAGCAGAAAATTGGGGAATCCCATTCCTGCACCCCTGTCCATGGAAACTGAGCATCCCAGCTGGTCCCAGCCCTGGTGGCCGTGGCAACAGCCTTGGGAGCGGGTCCCTGGCTGGGGCTGTGGGAACCTCTTCCCTCTGGTGCCCAGGGACAGGAGTGGAGGGCACGGCTGCAGCTGAGTCGGGGCAGGCTCAGGTTGGATGTCAGGAAAAGGTTTTTGCCCAGAGGCTGCTGGGGCCCTGCCCAGGCTCCCCAGGGAAGGGTCCCAGCTCCAGGGCTCTCTGAGCTGCAGCAGCGTTTGGACAGCGCTGCCAGGCCCAGGCTGGCATTGTTGGGGTGTCCCGTGCAGGGCCAGCAGTTGGACTGGAGGATGCTGATGGGTCCCTCCCAGCTCAGCCAATTCTGTGGCTCTGGGATCCCATGAGCCTGGGGAGGGGGCTGCCAATGGTTGCCATGGCAATGGGCTGTGGCTGCAGGCCTAAGCTGGTGTCCATGGCAACCACCCCTGCCATGGGGTCTCCATGGAGCTGCCAAGGGACTGAGCATAGCAACAGGGGGCTGGTGATGGTTGCCATGGAAACTGACCATAGCAACAGGGGCTGGTGATTGTTGCCATGGAAACTGACCATAGCAACAGGGGCTGGTGATTGTTGCCATGGAAACTGACTATAGCAACAGCGGGCTGGTGATTGTTGCCATGGAAACTGACCATAGCAACAGGGGCTGGTGATGGTTGCCATGGAAACTGACCATAGCAACAGGGGGCTTGTGATGGTTGCCTGCTAAGGATCAGATTTGTCACAGGCCCTCAGAGGGGTTCCCTGGGGACTTTCCAAGAGTCTCCAGACTGTTCCAGAGCTGGAATGTCACAGGCACAGACAGGGGCTCCATGGACACCTCCCAGGGCTTTCTTGGGATGGTAAAGAGCCCTCTGGTCAGAGGCAGTCTCAGCCATTCCATGATGACATCCCAGGGGACCTTGTGCTGCAAAGGCACCGATCTGTCACAGGCACTCATGGGGGCTCCACGGTGACATCCCAGGAGTCCCCAGGCTGCCAAAGAGCTGGGATGTCCCAGACACTCACAGGGGTTCCTGTAATGGGCACAGTGGGAGCTTCAGGCAAAAGCTTTATTTCTTCACTGGAGAAACTCCTGCTGAGACATGAGGTGGAGATATGACACCCAACAGCCTCAAACCTGATCCTCAAACCTTTGCAGGACCCCTAGACTTCTAAAATTCCTTCAGAGAGAGGAGACTGGGAGTGGCTGGATCCAATCCTAGCCCCAGAGTTTTTCAAAGGTGTAAAAGATTGAACAGGTGGTATTCGACTAACAGAATTTGTCCTGCAGGATTCATGATAGAATACCAGATTAATTTATATAAATATGTCTCTGGCTTATTCTGATCATGATCAGAAAGATCACCAGCACAGTTATTTACTCCACAGTTCAGGAGCTATAACAATTATTAGAATATAGTGCTCTAGGAAGCAATTTTGAAGTCAGCATGGCCTTGCTGGAGTTGTTGGAGGCCATTGCAGGCAGAGCCTCCTGCTCCAGCAGGAACTGCCTTTCCTGTGCCATCAGCAGGGCAGGTCCCGCTGCAGGAAAAGCCCCAGGCCAGCCCCAGCACAGGGAAGGGCTCGGGCACAAGGGCAGAGTGCCGTGCTGGGAGCTGTTCCAGGGAGAGCCTGAGGCACCAAAGGCACCTTGGCAGCAGCAGCTGCTTGCAGGCCATGGCCAGAAGCCTCCCTTGGCAGCCCGGCCTGGTGGCCACCACTGCAGAGCTGCTGCCTCAGGGCTCATTCCTGGCTGGGCTCTGAAAAGCCACTTCTGCTCTAAGAGCCTGACTGGGAAGCCATTGGCCCCAGCACCTCGGGGACAAGATATTAATGACAAAACTCTTCATGCCAGCAGAGCCAAGGCAGGGGCAGAGGAAAGGGCAGAGCCAGGCCCAGGGGACAGAGCTGCCATGGTGATGTCTGTGAGGTCACTGCCCCTGCAGCAGCCTGGCTGCCCTCAGCAGACATTCTGGCCAGAAGCATTGTGAGGTCACCCAGCACATCAGAGAACCCACACTACAGGAATTCTGTCACTGGGAATGAGAGGGTTTCACTGCGTCAGGTTGGACAAAGCTCCTGCTCTTGGACAATTCCTGGGATGGGGAATCCACTTCTCTGGAAAAACACTTGCCATTTTTTGCTACTTTCATAATTGTAAAATACTTACTTCTCCGAACAAATGTAAATCCACCCTCATTAAGTTTACAAATATTGACACTTCTTCTGTCATAGCAGGATTTGGGAGAAAATAACTTTGATCACTTTTTTCCATTTCACAACTCTTGAAGAGGACCCAAAAATCTCCTAGGATGGGGTTTGGAGGCCTCATCACATAAACAGCAGGTAGAGGCTGAGGGCTCTGTGGTCAGTTGTGTGGAGACAGGACAGAACAGAAACAGCCTGGGAGGGATGGAAGGATGGTTTCAGAGAGGCTGGAGCTTTTCTTCTTTGTGTGAAACAGCCAAAGAAAGGAATAATGGCACCAAGAGCAGCTGGAGAGGCCCAGATGCAACATGAAGAGAGTGAAATTTCTCTCCCAGGGCAGGACTGTGGTGCAGCACATCCCCCAGCAGGAGCCTGGAGCAGCCCAAGGCTCTGTGTGGGCAGGCAGAGGCAGGCAGGAGGCAGAGCTGTCAGCAAAGGAAGGGGCCAGCCAGGTGGGGTAGCCGGGGGATGCCGACAGCCTGCAGGGACAGAGGCGCAGGGCAGGGACACCGTGGGACAGCCTGGGCTGCACAGGGCACAGGGATGGGCAGCAGCTGCAAGACAGCCCTGCCAGAGCCATCTTGGGCAGCACTTTGGCCATGGCTGCTGGGCCTGGGCCTGAGGCAGGAGCAGGAGACAAGTGACCCTTGCAGGCCTGGGGCCTCATTGCCTCCTTGTCCCTGCTCAGCAGCCTGGCAGGGGCCGCCCCATGCTCCTGCCCTTGGCATTGCACATCCCCACATGCCAGTGCCCATCCCGGCAAGAGCCCTGAGCAAGGAGGGAGGGACAGGATCTGCCTGGCCAGGGGCTGGGGCTCAGGCCTTGGCCCTTTGCATTCCTCAAACACATCCAGGTGTGCTCAGCACCAGAGACACCTTTGCCTTGCTTGTCCCCAGCTGCCATCACTGCCTCCAGTGTTCTGCTCTCCCTGGAACCTGGGGACACTTTGACGTGAGTTGTGTCCCTTTGTGGGACCCATTAAAAGTCAAAGAGAGTTTGCACTTTTAATCTGATTTTGAGTTTTTGAGAAGTTCTTTGTGCACGCTCTGAGGGACTGGGTCTGATGCAAAGAGCACCAAAGCCCAAGAGGCTCATTAAAGTCCGGGTGCTGTGTCTGTGCTGCTGAGCTGGGCCGGGCTCCTGGCACAGAGGCAGCTCCTGGCAAGGGCAGCGCTGCAGAGAGACAGTTCTGGCCAGGAGCAGGTCCTGTGCACAGCCCAGCAGGGCTGGGGCACTGCCAGGGCCCCTCAGGGACACCAGCAGGGCACAGACAGAGCTCACAGGGGCTCAGCACTGGCAGGGGCTGTGGGATGTCCCAGAGGGGGCTGTGTCACAGCAGCACCTCTGTGGCTGTGTCATAGAGGCACAGAGCAGCTGGGATGTCAGCAAGGGGCTGTGTGACAGCACAGAGTGGGCTGTCTGAGGTCACAGGTTGGGCTGTGTGACCCAGGTCACAGACATCACAGACTTTGTTGTGTGAGGTCATTGAGCAGCTACAATATCATAGAGGGGATTCTTTGACATCACAGGGCAGGCTGTGATATCATGGCATGGCAGTGAAATCCTAGAATGGGCTTTGAGTTCAAAAGGCGTGCTGTGACAATTCAGAGTGGCAGTATGACATCACAGAGAGGGTTTTGTGACATCGCTGAGGGAGTTGTGACATCACAGAGTGGGTTGTGACACCACAGAGTAGGGTGTGAGGCCATAGAGGGGATTCTGCCATCACAGAAGGTGGCTCTGTGACATCAGAGTGGGTTGTGACATCACTGCGTGGCTGTGTAACATCATAGAGCCGGCTGTGACATCACAAAACAGACAGTGGCATCACAGGAGAGTGACTTCACATGGTGACTCTGTGACATCACAGAATCTTCTGTGACATCACAGAGCAGCTGTTTGACATCACATGGTGACATCTCAGGGAGGATCTGTGACATCATAGGTGGCGTGGTGACATCACAAGTGGGCTGTGTGACATCACAGGGGCTGTGTGAGGTGACTGGGGAGGTCACTCTGCCCCGGCCCCCCCTCACAGCTCCCCCCAGAGCAGTCCAACCCTGCCTGGGCACAGCAGGGTCCCCTGTTCCCCCGGGTCCCCCCAGCCCTGCAGCCTCCCCCAGAGGATGTTCCACGAGATCGACCCCAGAGCCTGACACGGGGACGGGGGGCCGGGGCCCTGGGGGTGGCACAGGGGGACAGGGACCCCCGGCAGTGTCCCCATGTGTTGGGAATTTAGCTGACTAGACTGGAAAAGTACAAGGCCATGGCTAATTCCAAGTCCTGCACCTGCAAGATAGGGTGTCCTTGGGCCTAGCTGGGTATGATAACAAGTGGACAGAGAGACATGGGAAATAAGGAATGTAGGCCCAAAGGAATGAGGAAGAGTTGATGGTACAGTTTAACCAATAGATCTCTTGGCTTAAAGAATATTCATAAGCTTATTATTTGCTGTATAAGTGTCTGATGTTCTCTTCAATAAACGGAGCTTGCTGAACACTCATATTGAGGGTCTCGAGTCTTCCCTGCACGGAGACAAATGGCCTACTGCAACAGAATTACTTTCTGTTAAGGTTCTCTGAGCGGAAAAAACAAAGCCACAGGACACCACAAAACCCATGAGCCAAAATACATCCTGAAGCACATCGTGAGAGAACTGCTCAAAGGGAATGGTGGGTGCATTCCCTCAGCCTTGTCCTGGGGCTCAGCAGCCAAGGGCTCTGGCTGCAAGTCTGGACAGCCGTGCCCGGAACAGTGGGAAAGGATCCATGGCAGGCCGTGCAGGGGAGCAGCCCCCATGCCCCCGCCCTGCCCATGGGGGCCTGCAGCCCATGGGGATGGAGCAGCAGTTTCTGGGGTGACAGAGCCAGCAGCTGGGCACTGCAGCACACACTGCACACATCTACTGCAGGGATATGTTAGCAATATTGTGTATACATACACTCCAAATTGAAATATTCAGGCTAAATGTAGCCTAACTTCAGAGGCATTAGGGAAGAATTATTACCGCTGCTTTCATGGCTGAGTTTTGCAACATTATACTTTTTTTTAATACTGTATGAAAAAAATGTCTGAGTCTGGAAAGGCAGTTTTTGAATCACAAGGGTTCTTGCTTCACTCCAGGAAAAGTGTAATTCAGTGTACCAGGGAGATTTTCTCTTAACATATTGCTGAGTTCTCATGCTGCCATTCATTAGTAGAGATGAGATATTTTCTCACTATTTATGTTTTATTTTTGTTTGGAAACAGTAGGGAAGAAACATACCCACTGTGAAGATTTGGTTCATGTGGATCAGTTATTATTTCAGCTGCATAAGTTGAGGGAGGAATTCACAGAGGTTATCCCAGGCAGAATCTGGTGCTGATGCTTGTGCCATTGGAGTCTGGAGTGGGCTCTTTCCTAGCACAACTCACCACACTGAGCTGCTGGGCATATCTCATTTGTTTTCTGGTTTTTACTACTAAGAGCAGCCAGCATCATTTACCAGTACCTAAAACAGATTTGTTGCTTCCTCTGAATCAACTGGAACTGTGGGTTTGAGTTTCTCCAGGTTTCAGCCTGGAGAAAAGGAGGCTCAGGGGGAGCCTCGTGGCTCTCCACAAGTCCCTGACAGGAGGGTGGAGCCAGGTGGGGCTCTGCTCCCATGGGAACAGGGACAGGACAAGAGGAAAAGGTCTCAACTTGCACCAGGAGAGGTTTAGATTGGAAATTAGGGAACATTTCTTCTTGGAAAAGGTTGTAAAGCATTGGAACAGGTTGCCCAGGGCGCTGGTAGAATCACCATCCCTGGAAGAGCTCAGAAGACATGTTGATGTGGGACTTGGGATGTGGTTTAGTAGTGAACATAGTGATGGTGTGGTTGATGGTTGGAATTGATTATTGTGAAGGTCTTTCCCAACTTTAAGGATTCTCTGATTCCATGATTCTAAACAACCCAGGGATAACATAATCTATCTCTCTTGGTGTACATGACTTGGTTCACTCTCTGATGTTTTAGCCCACATCACTTCCTTAGGAAGAGAAGAGAAGATCCGGCAACTTCCAGAAGGGAGGAGAAGAAGAAAAAAAGGTTTGATAAGCTGAAGCAGTGGCAGAGGTACCAGGGAGAAGAAATAAGAGGTGAGAGAAATGGTGGCAATGAATTGCAGGGCAGGCAGAGGACACCAGTGACCAAAACAGTTTGGCACCTCCTGGCCATTAGGCAGCTGACCCCAAAAGTTCATCTCTGCTCAAAGGGCATGCACGGCCTCGCCCACCCAGTACAGGTGCAGGAACAGCATGAGGAAATGGGAGGTTGTCCTGGGTTGACTATATGATGCTTTTATCCCCAATCGTCTCATTCTGTTTATGTTGAATAATAATAAGTTTTGTACCTTTAAGAGTGTTACAGAGAGTGAAGGGGGAGAGAAAAAGCTTTCAGTTTTGTTTTTCAGACACTGCACCCTCCACATTCCTGTCCCTGACTGTGTTGGTCTGCGGACAGACAGCGGGGCAGAGAGCTCTTCTTTTTCTTTTTAGTTAGTGTTAGCTAGCTGAGGCAAAGAAGTTCCCTGGACCTGTTTTTTTCCCTTTTCTTTGGGCCTCTGGGAAATGCTCTAACTGAACACCCCCGGAGAGCACCGGCAGCTGCAGCTGTGGCCCACCGGGCCGGCCCTGGCCTGCGACAATTCCAGCACTGAGAGACTGATCAGAGACTGAGTGAGCTGCTGCTTGAACCCGGGGGTTTTTCTCAGTTTGTCATCTCTTTAGAGTGGCAAAGGGGGTCTCATTGTTTTGATACTGTTTTGGTCTTATTGTTTAATAAACAGGGGTTTTTTTTCCACCTTTCTCCAAGAGGTATTTTCTTTCCTCTCGGACCAGTTGGGGGGGAGGGGCCGATTGGGTCTGCTTTTCCCACCGGACTCCTTTGGGGGATTCTTCCCCAAAATTTGCTCTAAACCTGGACAAATACATGAATTGGCGCCCAACGCGCGGCTGGAAAAAAGTGGAAAAAAAAGCCCTATTAAGATTGTGTGTCTGTGGTTGTTAAAGCAGTTAGTAGCTATGCTGCTGAACCCCTGAAAGTCTCTGGTTGAGAACGCCTCTGTATGCTCGGGCTCTAGACCTTTTTGAGGTTTCAATACCTTTCTGGTCATTAGGATTATTGTCCTTAACAAGTAATTTTTACGGTAGAGGGTACGGATTGGAATAGCTGTTTGCTCCTTGGGATAAAATTTTAAAGCTTCAAAAAGATATGACCTTTTTACAGC
>NW_026992958.1:0-24157 GCF_028769735.1 Zonotrichia leucophrys gambelii
GGGGGATGTCATGGTGGGAAGGTTTGGGGAAAATCCTGGTTTGGGAAAAACAAGGTGTGAATGCCTTGGGTTGGGGATTCCTCCCACCCAAGTCTATCTCTAGAAGTCACCTGCTGTGCATAAAAACCTCCAAAAATCAAGAGTGAACGAAAAAAAAAAAAACCACCAGGAGTTTCCCATTTCCAGTCTCATCCCTCTGGGGTTCTGGTGGTCCCCTCTCTCAGGGCTGCTGGGGATCCCATGGGTCCTGGGGATTCCCCCCCTCCAGGGTCCTACTTTTGGATTCTGGGAGGTTCTGGGTCCCAAGGCCCCGCTCCCCAGCCTCCCCTCAATCCAGCCACTTGGGGTTCCCCCTTCTTTCCACCACCCTGTCCTGGTTTAGGGAAAATTTGGAAGAAACCCTCCGAAAGGAGTTTCCTCTAGAATGCCGATTCAGCAGCCCCACCCTCAGCCAGTCCGGGAAAATATTTCCGGGGAGAAAAGTCTAAAAAAACTTTATTTTACGGGCAAATCATTCACCAGCACAAAATTTGAACAATATTAAGCAATAAAACCTCCTGCTGCTCAAAAATAGATGACAAACTCTGTAAGTCCCTCCTTTGGTTGTAGCTCGGCCCACTCAGTGTCTTATCAGTGTCTTATCAGTGTCTTATCAGTGTCTTATCAGTGTTATCAGTCACTTATCAGTCTATTATCAGTCTCTTATCAGTCCAGTGCTGGAAATGCCTTGGCCCAGGTCCATCGCAGTGGCCCTCAGGGGGAGCTGCTGGTGGTATTCTGGTTGTTCAGTCCAGAGCAGGTTTAAACAGCTCCAAAGAAAAAGAAGAATCAAATCCAGAGAACTTCTCTGCCTCAGAGACCTAAAAACTGACTAAAAGCAAAGGAGAGCTCTGTCTTGCTGTCTGTCCATCCAGCAGCTGGAGTGTAGAGGAGTGAGTGCAGTACCTGAAAACAAACTGCAGCTTCTTCCTCCACCCCTTCTCTCTCAGAACCAGCCTTAAAGGTGCAGAACTCATTCTGGGCAAAACAGACCGATGGGGTACGAGCATCATGAAGTCACCCCAGGACACCCCTGTCAGGGTCAGGGGGTCCGGTCCCCGCCTCATCTCCGGGCTGCCGGGGGTCCCCCAGCTCCGGTATCGCCCCTTCCCCTCTCCCCGTCCCGGGGGTCCCCCGTTCCACAGCCCCGGCTCTCACAGGGATCCCCAAAACCAATGTCCCGCCCCGTCGGTACCGGGCCATCCCCACGTGGACCCCCCGGGACCCTCCCGAGGGGCGATCCAGGCTCCTCTCCCCCAAAAAAGCGCCTCTTGGGGAGCCTGGAGATATCCGGGGCTCGAGTCCAGGATCTGCTGGCTGTGAACACTCTCCAAAAAATCCTCCCGGAGACCCCTGGCTGAAGCCGGGGCGAGCTCGGCCTCCGCCCTCATCTGCGGCTCGGGGCTGGGGGCGATGCTCCCGGGGCAGGGGTGCTGCAGGCTCGGCGTGCGGGCGCTGCGAGCGCCGCGATTCTCCCGCTCCCGCTCCTCCTCTCCCTCCTCCTTTCCTCCCGCATTTCCTCCGCTGCCAGCCCGGACCCCCCTTTCCCACCGCTCTGCCCCGCGGCCCCGCAGCACCGGCTGCTGGGTGGGGGAGCCCCCGATCGGCCCCAGGGCTGGGCAGGGGCTCGGGGACCCCCCGGGGCGGATCCGTCCCCCCGGCCCGAGCCCCAAATTCCGCTCCGGGGCCGCCGGGCTCTGCGGGTCCGCCTGGCAACCGGTGAGTCATCGGCAAGAAAGGCTCTGGTTGGCTGGAAATTGGTTAGCACCTCTTCTGATTGGCTGGAATTGTGAAAGGCGCTGCGCCCTGCCGGTGTCCCTGGGAGCTGCGGAGTCCAGGCTGGAGCCTTTTCCTGTTTCTTTCTGTTCTCTCAGACCTCTTCCCGATTTCTTTCTCTCCCTTTCTCCTCCCCATTTCTTGTTCCGTTCAGTCCACGTTCAATAATCGTCGGTTGCGTTCCCACGCTCTCATTCGCTCCTTCACTGGGGCAGAGGCGTCTCTCCCTCGCGGGGTCGTAATCCATGGGCAGGGTCCCTTCCCATCCCAGGACTCGCTTCTATTTCCTCCCTCTCTCTGCTTCCAGAAGGGAAGGTGCTGGAAAATGCCCATGAAAGCCACCTTTGCTGTGTGCTCTGGGAGCCCACAGAGCTGCTGGATCTTCTCCCCTTGGGAGAGAAGCTCCTTGGGAGGCACGGCAGGAGCAACACCCTGGGAGCCTCGGGAATGCCCCTCTGGGATCCACGACACACACTGCCAGGGTCTGGAATTCCAGTTCTCGGCTATGAAAAGATGTTCCTGCCCTTGAGGGCAAAGCTGTCAAGAAGCAGCCAAAAGCCAAGTGGAGCAAGATCTTACAGTGGCATTTCACTGCCAGCCTTCCTAACTTCACCCATGGCTGCTGTAGCTCCTGAAATGGGAATTAAATCCGGGCACGGTCTTTGGTGTGAGCTGCCCTGGGTCAAGGGAGACACTGAGAGAGATACAGAGCAGGCAAAGATAGACAGGCGATAAAGGAGGGCACAAACACAATCAGCTGAGAAGGTGGCACTCTGAAAACAGACCAGAACTGACTGAAAAGGAATATAACAGAAAGGAATAATTTTGCACCTTTTATTTACTATCAAAATACAATTTCTTCCCCTTCTCACAAACCTCTTGCCAGTGTCATTCAGCAGGGCTGTCAAAAAGTCCTTAACTCTGGGTGGATGTTCCAGGCTGCAGCCACAAAGAAAGAGGGAATGGGGATTTTCCTGCTCCTGGGGAGTTTGACATCCTCAGCTGAGGAGAGGAGGAGGCACCAGAAGGAAAGGGCAGCTGGGCTTCATCTTTCCACAGGAATAACGGGGCGGGGAATCTCTCATCCTGTCTGCAGCTGCTCCCACAGGGATATGAGGGAGCCCCAGTGGTCACAGTCAGGGCTGCCCTCAGGGAATGCTCGCCTGGTATTGAGGGGCAGCGTGGGAGCACCTGGATCTTGGGGCACCCAGCTGCCCCCCATGTTTGGAGGTGCCTGAGGAGGGCTGGAACAACGCCAGGGACATCCTGCAGTGACATCCCCCCTGTCCTGCTCTGGGTGAGCTCAGTCCCAAACCTGACCCTGATCCTGGTCTCAGTCTCACTCCATGTTTAGACACACTCACAGTTCTGTATTTAATCTCATCCCAGTTCCAGACTTGTCTGGCCCTAGACCCAATCCCAGCCCCAGCCCTAAAGCCAATCCCATGTCCAGCCTGAACCCCAATCCCAGCTCTAATCCAAATCTCAGCCCAAAATCCAACCCCAGCCCTAATTCCAGCCCCTTCCTAAATCCTCAGCCCCAAACCAAATTCCAGGTTCAGCCCTTCTGGGGGTTTGGGGGTGTCTCTGTCCCTCTGACCCCGATGATGTTTGGGTGGGGTCACAGCAGGGCTGAGAGGGACAGAGACCCCCCCGGCCTCCCCAGGAGTGAGAAGGTCAGAGAGCCCCCCCAGCCCCGAGCACCCTCAGCGGTGAGAGGGACACAGAGCCCCTGGTCCCCAGCCCTGCACAGGCATTGCCTGAGGCCAGAGGGATGGAGACCCCCCGAGCATCCCCCAGGGCTGAGAGGGACAGAGACTGCCCCGAGCACCCCCTGGCACAGGGGTGAGAGGGAGGGAAACCCCCCAGGCATTCTCTGGGGTGAGAATGATGGAGACCCCCTGGGGAATGGCCTGGGATGACAGGGACAGAGACAATTCCCTGGGGAATGGCCTGGGATGACAGGGACAACCCTTCCAAGCCCCACCCAAGCATCCCTCAGGGCGAGAGGCACAGAGACCCCTTCAGCATCTCCTGGACACTGGACAAAATAAACTTGGTAGAAATCAAACTTTGCATAAAATACTTTGATGAATATTTGATTTCCCACTAATCACATGTGATGAAAACAGAAAGAAATCCCAACATGAATAAATGGACAATTCAAGCAGAGATGTGGCAATTCCAATATTCATTGGTTTCTGCACAGCTCCAGCTCAGCTGCTGGCAGGTTCCAATAAAAGAAAAGTGGAAATTCGGCCCAATACAGATCATGAAAAGGAAGGGAAAGCTCTGTGTAGCTGTCACAAAGGTGACGGGGACAAAGAGAATGATGATTCTCACATTTGCTAAAGCGCCCAAGCCTGGGAATTCGGGAATCATTTGGAAATTTAACTACTTGAGCTGGGCTTCGTGTGGGACTTTCAGCCATCTTGCGTTCCTCACCATGGGGTGAATGAACCTTGTCAATCTCACTGGTAACATTTGCTCTGTTTCTTCCAGTGATTTTAACAACTTTATAAGGAAAGACAACAAATTATTTTCTTTGCACTGGCCACCCATAAAAGCCATTTTCCTCATCATTTCTCCCATAAAGAAATAAAGCTTTAATAAGCTCCATAAGCTCCCCAGGAGGAAGGAGGGACTGTGTCCAAGTTTGCAAGAGCTCTTCCAGAAAGAGCCACAACCTCATCAGTGGAGGGAGCCATGCTGTTGTCAAAGGCACTTGGGGTCAGAGAACAGTGCCCTGAACTCACTGCGCCAAAATAATATCACAATCTGGTTAAGAAAATTGTTGAAGAGATGTCTCTGCCCCAGTAAAAGTGCTAATGAGATCATATCCAAAGTGGGTTTTATTGAACAGTAAACGTGAGGTGTAGAGAGAGATGGAAAGAAAGAGAAAAGGGGGAGAGAGCAAGGGAATGACAGGGACAGAGACCTCCCCTGGAGCAGAGCAAGTGTGACATTGTCCCTGTGTGTGTGGCCTTCCCAGGGTGGGGGTTTTACAGCTGAGCCAGTTTGGGTAAGGGGGTGGTGTTCACCCCCTGAGCAGGGATTACCCCACTGTTCCAGGTTGCCATGCAAGATGTAACCAAATGCATGTTTTCAATCCCTACCTTCGGCAACTGCTATAAACAGGTGGGGCAGTGTTCTTTATCTCTTCCATGACTCAGCCCTGATAACGCCCTGCAGGGGAGATATCTTCTGTGAATGGGCCATTGAGTGTTACTGCAGGACTGATAAAATTCCATCCTCCCATTGTGGGATGCTCTGCCCAGGGGGAGGATCCAAGCATTCCTGCCTGGATATAAGCTGAGCCTTGCCACACCAGGAGCAGCTTCTACTGGATTCCCAGAGGACAAGATCTCCATAACCACCACTGCACCTCCAGAGGAAGACCAGACCCTTCTGCAGGATCACTGCTTTGACAGAATCACCTTCATCACTCCAACAGCACTGCAGCCGCCATTTACTGGGACTGCTGCCATCACCCTGAACAACAGGGTGTCAGGTTATATCCTGACTCTGTCAGTTTAAGGCAGTGTTTCTGTATCATTGCCTTGATCTTCATTTTGTTATTGAATTGCTATTCTTGTTTACACCCTCCCCCTGGTTTGCCTTCAAACCAGTATAAAACTCAATCTGGTCATCCCTTGTTATTCTCCCAAAACAGGATTTCCCATTCCCAAACTATTGCCAGATGGAGATGGAGGCTGCGAGGAAGAGGAAGGAGCCCCGGGATACCCAGGCAGGTGAGGAGGAAGTCAGTGCCCCTTTCCCCCTCTCTCCGGCTCCATCTCCCAGCCCAGCATGGCCCCCAGCTGCAGGACAACCCTGCTGCCAACTCCATCCTACCAGGGATGCACTGGGGGGATCTCCTTCCCCATCCCTCTGGCATGGAGCCAAATCCCATTCTCTCCTTGTCCTTCCTCCCCCAGAGGAGGAGATGAGCATGGAGACTAAAGAGGACAAATCCCCACGGAAGAACCTCATGGAAGAGGCCGTTATGAGTGACTCCAGGGCACAGGAATCCAACGGGGAGGAAAATCCCCAGAGATTACACAGGAGGAGGGGCTGCAAACCCAGCCCAGGGTGCTCTGAGGAGGAAAGACCCTCCCTTAGCCAGGAAGGTGGACAGAGCTTCAGCCAGGGCTCAGAGCTGGTGGTCCATGAGCAGCTTCATGATGGGGAGAAGCCCCACAAGTGCTTGGAGTGTGGGAAGAGCTTCAGGCAGAGCAGCACCCTGATCCGCCACCAGATGATCCACACTGGGGAATGGCCCTACGAGTGTGGGGAGTGTGGGAAGGGCTTCAGCTGCAGGTCAGAACTCATCAGGCATCAACACATCCACACTGGGGAGAGGCCCTACGAGTGTTCCCAGTGTCAGATGAGGTTTCAGAGAAGCTTCAATCTCCTCCGCCACCAGCGGATTCACACTGGGGAGAGGCCCTTCCTCTGCCCTGAGTGCGGGAAGGGCTTCAAGCACAACTCCAACCTCATCCGGCACCGGCGCATCCACACTGGGGAGAGACCCTACGAGTGCCCCACCTGTGGGAAGAGGTTTCAGAGCAGCTCCAGTGTCCTCCTGCATGAGCGGATTCACACAGATGAGAGGCCCTTCCGCTGCCCTGAGTGTGGGAAGGGCTTCAAGCAAAACTCCACCCTCATCACCCACCAACGCATCCACACTGGGGAGAGGCCCTAACATTGTGCCACATGTGGGAAGAGGTTCACCAGCAGCTCTGACTTGACCAGACACCAACGGAGGCACCAGTAAGGGAAGCCCTGCAAATGCTGCAGCTGCAGGAGGAGCTTCGTGCACTGCTCCATCTTCATTGCGCATGAGAAAACCATGTTGGGAAGAGCTCGGGTGATCCATCTTCCACGTGATCCATGCTGGGAAGACCCCTGTCCCTATTCCTTCCCCTGTCAATGACATGGTGTGGAACTGAAGAACATGAGGGTCTGGGCATGGCCGTGTTATTGTATTCACTCCCTCAGGTCATTGCCAGGGGCAGGAAAGGCACTCTCTCCCTGAAGAGAAGGGTGTCCTTTCCAGGTGGGGGAAATATGTTGTTGGGGAGAGCCAGGAAGTTGTGTTGTAGTTTTCCCTGGAAACAGTTTTTTTTATCCCTTCTGTTATCAATATTGTTTCTGTTCCATTTGTGCCTTATCTTGTTGCTGTTCCCAGTAAATTGTTCTTATCCCAGCACAGGATCTTTGCCTTTTGTGCTTTCCATGGGAGGCAGAAGGGCAGCGAGGGCAGTGCAGTTTTAGCAGGGGCAGGAAATTGGGGAATCTCATTCCTGCACCCCTGTCCGTGGAAACCGAGCATCCCAGCTGGTCCCAGCCCTGGTGGCCATGGCAACAGCCTTGGGAGCGGGTCCCTGGCTGCGGCTGTGGGAACCTCTTCCCTCTGGTGCCTAGAGACAGGAGTGGAGGGAACGGCTGCAGCTGAGTCGGGGCAGGCTCAGGTTGGGTGTCAGGAAAAGGTTTTTGCCCAGAGGCTGCTGGGGCCCTGCCCAGGCTCCCCAGGGAAGGGTCCCAGCTCCAGGGCTCTCTGAGCTCCAGCAGTGTTTGGACAGCACTGCCTGGCCCAGGCTGGCATTGTTGGGGTGTCCTGTGCAGGGCCAGCAGTTGGACTGGAGGATCCTGATGGGTCCCTCCCAGCTCAGCCAATTCTGTGGTTCTGGGATCCCATGAGCCTGGGGATGGGTCTGCCAATGGTTGCCATGGCAACGAGCTGTGGCTGCAGGCCTGAGCTGGTGTCCATGGCAACCACTCCTGGCATGGGGTCTCCATGGAGCTGCCAAGGGACTGAGCATAGCAACAGGGGGCTGGTCATGGTTGCCATGGAAAGTGACCATAGCAAAAGGGGGTTGGTGATGGTTGCCTGCTAAAGATCCAATTTTTCACAGGTTCTCAGAGGGGTTCCTGGGGGACTTTCCAAGAGTCTCCAGGCTGTTCAAGAGCTGGAATGACACAGGCACAGACAGGGGCTCCATGGACACCTTCCAGGACTCTCTGGAGATGGTAATGTGTTGGAGATTTTTTCATAAATGTCTTAGAAGGCAGCTGTGAGGAGGAAATACTCACAACCTGTTTCTGTAAACAGTAGAAGTTCTCAGGTTGTTTTTAATTTCAAGTAAAGTGACAAACATGAAGGCCTTGAGAACCTTGCATACCAGAGTTCTAAGGCAGCTTTCTCATAACAAGTAGATATTCTATCTTTGGCTGTTTTGGTAAAGTAAAAGTAAGTTTTGAGAACACAAATCTTGGTATTGGAAACAAAAGGAGGGGTTGGTGTGTTATCTCTGACCTATTGTGAGCTCGGGTTTTGCAATATGCATGAACTTAATTAACACGGTTATAAAAACTGACTGATTCAGTCAATAAACGGAGTCAGATGCTGATCAAGGAAGATGGGTCATCTCCCTCCACTTCAATAGTAAAGAGCCCTGTGGTCAGAGGCAGTCACAGCCATTCCATGGTGACATCCCAGGGGACCTTGTGCTGCAAAGACACCGATCTGTCACAGGCACTCAAGGGGGCTCAACGTTGACATCCCAGGAGTCCGCAGTCTGCCAAAGAGTTGGGATGTCCCAGACACTCACAGGGTTCCTGTCATGGGCGGAGTGGGAGCTTCAGGCCAAGTTTATTTTAGAATCTCCTGTTGGGTCATGAGGTGCAGAAAGGAGCCCCAAAAGGCCCCACAGATCCCCAGATACCCCCAAGGATCTCCAGGCTTTCTCAACTCCTTCTGTGAGAGGAGCCTTGGAGCAGCTGGTTCCAATCCCAGCTCCAGACTTTTCAAGACTTTCTGTGTAAAGAATTATAAAATTGGAAATAAACCTTAATAGAATTTGTCCCACAGGATTAGGGATGGCAAACTAGATATATTAATATAAATATGTGTTAACTATTATGGTAATGATTAGACAAAATTGCCTAAATCAGAAATATTTACGCCAGAATGTAAGAGATATAAAATATATTATATTGTGCACTAAGAAATTATTTCAAAGCAACTGTATTAAGCAAAACCTTTAATTAAGCAGAGATTGGTGTCACTTCCCCAGACCAATGACCATGGGCAATTCCCTTTGGCTCAGCCAGGAGCAGTGACCTTGAGGGTGTCCCCACCGCAGGGAGGAATGCCCACACCCCCAAGAAGGGAAATGTCAGGAGATGCTGCCATTAAAATTTGGGACGGGGCTTTTCCAGTCTGAGCTGCTGCCCTGTCAGTCAGATGTGCCCAGGCTGGGCCAGCTCAGCAGCTCTGCAGAAGCTCTCAGTGGTGTCACTCGGTTGTTCCTTTCTCTGGGGATTTTTCCAGCTCTGCCACAGCTTCAACTCCCTCTGAGTACGTTGAACTTTGGGATTGTGAAAGTCCATCCGAAAATCCTTCATTTTTTGCCTCACAATTGTCATGAGAAAAAGACCACCGAAAGGTTAAAAACTGTTGAGCCAATTGGGAAAGAAAGTCTCATGCTTACTTAGTGTGTTCACAGGTGGTGTTTGCAGAACATGCCATGCTGTACTTGAAGGGGCATGCTGCCCTTTTCTGAACAATGGAACTGGACTTTCTTCCAAACTCCTGACCTGGCTGGACTGAGCTCAGGGGTGGCTCCCCTCCTCCAAGAGAAGACCCCTCTTGTCTGCCTTCAACCACCGTGACAGATAAACAGAGATACGAATCCCCTCATCAAGGAACCAAGAACCCCTCTGGCACCCTATTGGCACCCCCATGGTACCCCCCTGGCACTCCCCTGGCAATCTCTTTCCAGAGATCGGGACTGTACCTCCTCCCAACTCAGGGAGGGGGGAAAATCTGCCCAGAGTAAACGTACCTGCGAGCATTCGGCCATGAAAGCAATGGAATAACCTTTCCCCCTCCTCCTGTTCCTATTCTTCTCCCCTCCATGGAAACCTAATTTCGGCCACCCTTCCCCCAACCAAGAACAGTATATCTGGGGTTCAGTTGGACTGCCTCTCTGAGATCTCCCCAAGGCGTGTACCAGCGAGTTTCGGCGGCAGGACCCCGAAGACATCACGTTTTGGTAGCTATACCCCTTCCCTAACCTTCTTTCCTCCCTTTTTCCCTTATCCTACCCTTCTCTTCCCCGGATCCCCTAACCAAATGCATATTCAGCTGTGGTTATCATCAATAAAATTGCATCTTGTTGATTTGTTACTGCAAAACCCCTGTGCCTTTGTTGGTTATTTTTGCACCAAAAAAATCATTTGTCACCCGTTCATTTTGGGCAGACCTTCACATTAATTGGCGTCACGGACAGGATTCTGGTATCCAGTGAGATTTTGCAGGTTTTGTGTAGTCTGTAACCTCTCGCAGACTGTGCACGCCAGAGCCAAATCTCACACTTGATTGAGCACTCAGGCTCCGGAATTGACACAAAAGATTTTTCGGTGCAAAAGCAGGGGAAAATTGTTAATGTCACTTCTGTTACTGATCTTACCGGCACGGGCACTGACACTGGTACTTCTCCTGATCCTGATATTGATGCTGTTACTGATATTGATATTGGTATTGATACTGTTGTTGTTGTATTTGAGTTGAATCTGAACCTGTTACTGTTGTATTTGAGCTGAATTTGAACCTGTTACTGTTTTTTACTGCTGTATTTTTGTGTACCTGGACTGTCTAAAAAGGCAAGGGGCAGACTTGAAGTAATTAAGCAGTGCCTTTTAGACAGATATTGTCCCTTCACCTACACAGGGAGCGAGGGGCGGCCCAGCGAAGGCTGAGTGACTTTTTCCCTGTTTCAGATTTCTGGTCCCCTCACAAAGAAAACATTTGTGTGTGTGTGAGTGTGTGTATCTGGACTGTCTGGAAAGGAAGGGACAAACTGAAGCAATTAAAACAGTGCCTTCCAGACAGATTTGGTTTCTTCAGCTATCTAGGGAGATGGAGTGGAACAAAAAGTCTGTATGATTGTGTAACTTGAGTTTACAAATCAGCTCCCTGCTATAGTCCTAGTCCCTTCACACAAAATGAGTGAAAATATTAATCCTAAAGCAAAAGCTGATTTTTACTCATTGCATGCTAAACACAATGCCAAACAGTCATCTGGCGGAGAAACTTGGGCAGAGAACAATTGGTTTAATTTGGAAAATGTCATTGATAGAATATGTTGTCTGCAACACGAATCAAAATTCAAAATGGCTAAAAATAAAAACATTCTTTGCTCAGTTCTTGGAGCATGTCTCACTGCAGCCATAGAAAACTGCTGTAAACGGAGAACTGAGGAAATGGTAATTATAGATACCCTTCAAAATTTGGTTGAAATTTTGCAAAAACAGTTAAATGAGGACAGAAATGAAATTTACATGCTGCGAGCTGCCCTTAGGGAAGAACACACCAAAACCATACACAAAATCAACTCCTCTACAGAGGAGGAAGAAAAAGCAACACCTTGCGTTAAAAAGATTTATCCTTACAAAGAGCTTGAGTCAGCAAAACAAAACTATTCTTACAAAGAATCTGAAACAGTGAAAAATTGTGGGGAAAATTGTTGTCCTCATTTGAGACCTTTTATTAAAACTGAATATAATTATATTAATGATGAAGACACGAATCCCCGCATAACAACCAAACAAACACCATTCAGCGCTACCAAATTAGCTAAATTGAAAAGGAATTTGGTTGCCTCCCCCACAAATCAGAAACGGAATATGTGTTCCGTGTGTCCCTCACTGGCGGAGACCAGATTATGTTAACTGAACAAGAGGCCAGTGGTTACTGGGGACGTGGTGTTTTCCTAACAACAGGAGATAAGCATGATGCCTCGTCTCTAACACAACGTGCAGCCTATTGGGCCGGGGGAATAAATCCCCTGGAAAGGGGTGATCCCCTAGCAATTTCCACTACCCCTGACCAAATCCTAGAAAGTGTACAAAAAGCTGCATGTTTGCAAATGATTCATGAGAGAAAATTAATTCCTGGTTTTGAATCCCCAATGCAACTGCCTGTGCAGCCCGAAATTATGACCCCTTTAATTTGTGGGCTTCCAGAAACATTGAAATCAACAGCAATCACTATTCAAAAAACAATTATGGCTTTAAGCCCAATAGATAGACTGGATAGATTTCTTAACAACTCCACTGATCAGTCTGAGTCTGCCCCATCACCCTATACACCAACACAGACCCCCACAACACCATCAGACACATCTAGCCGCAGCCGCAAAATTTGGACATGGAGTGAGGTAGCAGTTGATTTAATAAATTATTGTAGACAGTATGGGCCTGTAAAAAGCCTAGAGGAAAAATCAGAAAAAACAAAAGGTGTCCGGTTTATGGGAGCCCCTAACCCTGAAAACACAGAACCAGGAAAACAAATTTCCAACAGACAATGCTGGTGGATGCTGGGAATAAAAAAGGGGTCCCCCGGGACATAATGGATGGTTTACCACTTGAAAAATTGCAGAAAATCATAACTAACTGGAATTTAGGGAGGCCAAACCCCCCTACCCAGCCTAGTGCACTGATCCCTCTACCTCATCAGAAATTAACAAACGCTCCTACCAATACACAGTTCAGTACACACAGTACATCATAGTCTCTCCCACAGAACACAGGCAATGAGCCAAAGTTAATCCTTTCCCAGCTTCTCCCTCGGAATCTGGGCAGTGAAGCTGCGTCTCAGCCTCTCCCACAGAACACAGCCACTGAGCCAAAGAACTGTTTCTCAGCTTCTTTCACAGAACTTGGACAGTGAAACCCTGGCTGCGTGTCTCCTGAAAAGCACTAGCAGTAAGCCGGAAGTAACTCTTTCGCAACTTCTTTCACAGAGCCAAAGCAACATAACTGCCCAACATAACCGCCCGTACCCCAAAACACAAACACTGAATCTACACCAACAGAGCTTTCGGGAAACTAATATCTCCACTGCTTACAGGTGAGCGAAGGGGTGGAGGTTGGGTTTACTTACGAATGCTCACAAAAAATAAATCAGGAGACATGTTAATTACAGCAATCATGGGCCCCAAAAAAGCTCTGGTAACATAAATTGTTGATACGGGAGCCCAGATCTCCGCACTTACACATAGAGATGCTCAGAAGTGTGGAGTTGTTCCAACAATAAGGCAATGCTGCATTCTTAATGCTTTAGGAACCATAGAACCAATGAATGTTGCTCTGGTCAAAGTAACACTCCCTGGAGAAGAAAATCAATTGGTTGTCAAAATGGTAATTGGGGACATCCCGAATAATCTGCTAGGGATGGATGTCCTTGCAGGAAGGCAGTGGGAAGACACTGAGGGTTTTCTGTGGTCTTTTGGCACTCCGCCACTTAACATTAGGCTGCTTCAGACTGCACCTGCACTGCCTTACAGTAAAATAATCAATGTGAAACAGTATCCCTTGCCTTCTGAAGCTAGAGAAGGCATCAAACCAGTTATTCAGGATTTGCGTGATCAAGGAATAATAATTAACACACACTCCCCATACAATTCACCCGTGTGGCCAGTCTGAAAGCCCAACACGAAGTAGAGACTTACGATTGATTACTGTAGGCTCAATGCCAACACTGACCCTCTGACTGCAGCAGTGCTAAATTTAGCTGAACTAATAACATCAATACAAGAAAAAGCTCACACAATCATGGCAACCACAGATGTCAAAGACATGTTCTTCATGATACCTATACAGCCAGAGGACATGGATCACTTTGCATTCACATGGGAGGGACAACAGTACACATTCACCAGACTCCTTCAGGGATAAAAACACTCTCCAACACTAGCACACCATGCTTTAGATAAAGAATTAGAAAAAATACCTAAACCTGACACTGTAGCTGTGTACCAATACATTGATGATATTTTGGTGGGAGGAGAGGAAATTAAAGAAGTGGGGGATCTCCAGCAGAATATAATCTCTCATCTGGAGAGCCTTGATTTAAAGATTCCTTCAGAGAAAATTCAAAAGCCTTCTCAGGAAGTAAAATTTCTGGGAATTTGGTGGCGATCTGGTAGCACATGCATTGCACCTGACACTTTAACTTCTTTAGAGCAAATAAAAATGCCCGAAAACAAAAAAGACCTCCAGCAAGCCTTAGGACTGTTAGTATTCTGGAGGAAACATATCCCAGATTTCTCAATCATTGCTAGGCCCCTGTACAACTTACTAAGGAAAGGAATCAAATGAGATTTGACTCCTTCTCAGGAGGAAGTACTACAATTGCTGATTTTTGAAGCCACAGCACATCAGACATTGGGGGCCATTCATCCTAAAGACCCTTTCCAAGTGGAATGGGGATTTGCCTCCTCAGGACTATCAATACACATCTGGCAGCGAGGTCCTGAGGGTCCAACGAGGCCTGTCAGCTTCTTTTCCCGTGGTTTTAAAGATGCTGAGAAAAGATACACTACCTGGGAAAAAGGATTGTTTGTTGTTAGCTTAGCTCTCATTGAAGTAGAAAAAATCACACGGCAATAAGCTACCATCTTGAGAGGCCCCTTCAAGGTAATTAAAGCTGTCACTAATGGGACCCCTCCACCTGGCGGCATAGCCCAAATGTTGTCAGTCAGGAAATGGTATGCTCAGATAGAGAACTACTGCAATAGCTTTTCTGTCACAGAAGGTGCTGCAAAATTCTTGGCAATACAAGACACTGAGAGCCTGGATAGTAGTCAAGACAAACCTGTTTCTGTAATAAAAGTAGCACCACCATTCTCACCTGAAATAGCAGCAAACTGTTGGTTTACAGATGCTTCTTCAAAGCAGGAAGGAAAGATTTGGAAATATAAGGCGGCTGCTTTACATATTTCATCTGGTGAAAAAAATCATCACAGAAGGGGAGGGCAGCGCTCAGGTAGGAGAACTCATAGCTCTCTGGAGTGTTTTCCAGCGTGAGGCACAAAACACTTCTCCTGTTTACATCTACACTGATTCATATGCAGTATACAGAGGCTGCACTGAGTGGCTCCCTTTCTGGCAACAGAATGGCTGGGAAGTTAACAGAATCCCAGTGTGGCAGAAAGATAAATGCAAAGAAATCCTAGAAATCGCCAGTAAAGGAAACTTTCTGGTTGGTTGGGTAGCTTCTCATCAAACAGATGGGAATCAAGCAGGTGAATGGAACAACAGAGTTGATGAACTAGCAAGGCTTAGCCCCCTGAAAAAAGAAACTATTTCAGAGGATTGGAATCAACTGTTAGAATGGTTACATGTAAAAAGACAGCACACAGGTGCCAAAGATCTGTACGAGGAAACACACGCCCGCGGCTGGCCAGTCACCAGGGAAATGTGTAAAACATGCATATCGGCCTGCGAACAGTGCCGCAAGCGACTGGAAAGGCATCCTTTAGAGGATGATCCTCTGCATTTGAGGAAAGGTAAAGGCTTGTGGGATGTGTAGCAGGTAGATTATATTGGTCCTTTTAAGAAGTCAGGAGGTAAACATTTTGTGTTGGTAGGAGTGGAAATTGTATCTGGGTTGGTACAAGCTGATGCTTTTAAAAGGGCCACAGAAGATAATACAGTTAAAGCTTTGCAGGGGTGGTTTGGAACTTTTCCAAAGCCACAAGAAATTCAGTCTGACAACGGGTCTCACTTTACTGCCAAGGTGGTTCAGGATTGGGCCAGAGCCAAAGGCATAAAGTGGACCTTTCATACTCCTTACTACCCTCAGGCTAACGGGATCGTGGAAAGGACAAATGGCCTTTTAAAGCGGTTCCTTATGCCCCAGAAAGCAAACTGGGACTGTTGACTGTGGGAGGCTGTTAAAGGGGTAAATGGCAGGTGGGGAGTGAATGGCTGCCCCAAAGTTACTGCTTTTTACCCCACACCTCCAAGCATCATCCCTTCACTGGAAGGTCCCGACGATGCAAACAATCCATCACATTACCCTGGACAACCTGTCTTAGTGGACCTCCCCACGGTGGGCGAGGTACCACTTGTGCTGAAAACCCCTCTGAATAAATATGCATGGGTAGTCTCTGACGCTCTTGGAAAAGAGCACCGCATATACACACGCTGGATAATCCCCTCATTTTAAACTCCTTTCTGCCTCTCAGTGGCATGATTTTTTGTTGTTCTTGCTTTTACAGGAGAACCCCGAGGGACATGAGAATCATCTGAAACATGATAGCCTTGCTAATACTTTTCTGCATATTACCACAATTTCATGGACAACCTCCTGGTGAGCAGCTGTGGCCCGAAGCCATCATTCAGCACACCAATGTTCTTGGAACCTATCCCAAGGGCCGTTACCCGAGCCTGGCAACCCTAGTGCTGCATGACTCCAAGGTGTACCACCCGAATGAGTGGAGATGGGACCAGAATGAGTTGATGAGAACCCTGACAGATGGGAACAGTTGGTGAGTGAATTTTGGTAACATGCAGAAAGGTGGAAGGAACTCTCCATGAAAAGGCCACCTCCACCAGAATTGCAGGAAATTTTATGGAAACAGGTGGAAGGAATCATCTGGACATCCCTTCAGCAAAACTATGTCCCATGAAGAAATGGGGAAGTTTCAAAATAAAAAGTCCCCTCGCTCTGTGTTGCCGCCAGGAACATATTGGTAGTTATGCTTTAGGTCTCAAAACTAACAATCTTGCAATTACAAGAGATTGTAATGATGCATCACTTGATTGCTGGTACAGTTTAACTTTGCTCAAACCCACTTACGTGACATGTCGTTGGCAGAATGACACAGCTAGTCCATTAGGACTAAGAGGCTTGGTTTACACATTCAAGATAAACACTGTACCAAAACTCACACCAAGTGCTGTAATTACGCTCTCTCAGACGCAAGGTGTGAAGCCCTTTTCTAATACATCTCAAAGGGCAGACACTGTAAGGCCTGCACTGAGCACGGTAAACACGGCAATCACACCCCAATTGGCAGAGGCAACAGGAGGCCCCTTTACATGGCCCTGGTCTCAAGCCTTCCTGCAATTTATCGGATCTATGGGAGATGTCATGGGTCTAAACTTACTAACAGTAGTTACACATGAAGACAAGTTGTATACTTGACAAGAATGGGAGAAACAGAAAACCTGGCAGCTTCAAGGAGTAGTGCGAGAACAAATTAGCATCGGGTGTTGAATGGTTAATGGGTCTGACTATAGCAAAGCAGGAAAACAAACAGGAGCAAGTCTGTACGCACCTAAGCGTACGAGACTGCTGGCACATTTTTACATTAACTCACACTGCGGAGGTAGTTTGCCTCTAGTCCAAGGATACACAAGACCTTTCTTTTAAATTTGTAATAAATGCTGAAACCTACTTTACCACTGTCACCACTTCACCTGTACCACCGGTCATACTCATCCCAAGAATTTTCAAGATTGGACTTTATATAATCAGGAAAACTGGCCAACAACAAATATTATTCAATCCGGCATGTCTCTCAAACAGGTCAAATTGCTAATGCAGAGCAACGTTTCAGAAATCCAGCCAGCCTGTTCTCCGTTTCTGCAAACTTCTTTTGAAGGCTGGACCACTTGGCTTCGGAAACGAAGCTCTTTTAAAATTAGAACACCAAGAGACGTGACCGGTGTTATGCGTACAGGATTGGGAATTCTGAATAGCATTGATTCTGAAGTACTAATGAACAAATTGGCTGCTACAACTAGAGATCTGACCAAATTACAGCAACCACTGAGGTCATCTCTGTTAGCCTTGGGGACACACCAGTGGCTGCTGTCAAACATTCTGCCAAATTGGGAAAGAGCGAACGTGAATGACCACAAATTGGTGATTGATGCACTTAGTGCTACACAGAACAATGTTTCCCTAGCCCTCAGCTGTATCCAGGCACAACTGTGGATGCAGTCGGTCTCTGCTTCAATTATAAGAGAGGGCGAGGAAGGCACCTTCCCCACAGAAGTTTGGAAAATAATTTGGGACAGTGCCACTGAATTTGAAAGAGAATTCCAATCCTGGTGGAACCTGGTGAACTTTACCTATGATCCCATTTCAAACACAGCCACTGCTTTTGTTTTAACCATACGCAATGCTTCTGTACATTTAGTCTTCCCTGTTATTGCATTAGGATTAAACCATGATGGAGCTGTTCTCTATCCCACTGAACATAGGGGATGGGCCCGTCAGGTCAATGACAAATGGCAAACTGTTAATCTGGAATCTTGTATTGTCCGAGAACAACTGTTGTATTCTCGTTGTATTCCATATCTCTCAAGTCCCATACTGTACCAAGCTGTTCTTCTCTGCAGCACAGTTCTTCGTGTGTCCTCTCAGGGGCTCCTCCTGGGCCTCTCGATCCACCTCTGTTTATTCCAGTTACCTTCACGAGCTACAGCTGCTGCCCAACTAAGGACTTCGCAGCTGTAGCTTGTTTGGAGTAACTAGGACCCACACAGATCTTACAGGGACTCTCTCCATAAGGACCCACTTATTTAATACATAGATCTTATAATACATAGATCTTAACAGGGACTCTCTCCATAACAATACATATATTCAGGCCCCCACAAACAACAAGGGTTCATCTGTGAAAGCAATGCAATCGTAGCTCAGGATATCTGTTTAGACACAGAGCAAAACATCTGTCATTTTGAGATTCGTCCTAATGAGGCTACTGAAACAGTTCTTCTATACATAGGCAATGGCTGTGCATGCTTTAGAACCATTTGTGATTTTGTTTTTGTAGAAGATATTGTGGTAGATACAAAGAATCACTCAAACTTTTGTGCTTGTAACTTTACTAAGATTGTAGGATGTGATTTCTCTTATGAAGCTCCAGTTACCTCTCACTACATATTGCAATCCAACTACACACTGATTCACAAGCTGATGCCCACTCCTATCGGAATGAACCTCACCCTCGTGAGACAACTGCTGCTCTATCAGGACCTGGTTGAAATTCTCAAGAACAAATACACCGGGTTATGGAGAGGGTAAAGCAGGATGCTGAGCAAAGGTGGTGGGATACTTTCTTTGGGTGGTCACCTACTGCCACAGGTGTCCTGAACAGTGTGTGCCATCCAATTGTTGCTCTTTTGATTCTAATTACACTTGGCTTTATCTTGTCAGCAGCCCTATTCATTCTGAATGGGAACATGATGAAAAGGCTAAGGAGATTGATGTCTGTAATCAATGCACACCGCTTAGCCGATGTCCTCTATACTATAGACGTCCCCAAAACATTTGACACAAAACAATTATGATTTGAGCATGTGTGCTTTAGAGCAATTTTTGGTTCTCAAGTATGATTTACAGAAGGTTATTTTGATCTTTAGTAGATTATTTTAGAAAATAATTTTTAAAAGACAATGCTTACATTATGATTTATTTGTTGTTTTTGTTTTATTTGTGATTTGTTTCAACCATTTTTTGAAATTGTTATACAAATGATATTGCTTTAATTAATTAACCATTTTTTGGAAGTTATTATAATTAGCCATTTTTGAAATTGTTATAAAAGAATAACCACGTGTGAAAATTATTATGATAATCAATATTAATTATATTTGTTTATTGCTTCCCTTTCCCCTATCTTTTTCTTTTCTTTTCCCTCTCTCTTCTTTTTATCCTCCTCTTTTCTGTCATCCCTATTTTTTCCAGGTTATGCTACCAACATGCAACGAGTTCTGAAGATTCATCAACGACACTCCAGAGTTCTGCTGATGAAGATCCCTCAAGAAAATCGTGAGTCATGGGGTCGTGTTAGAGTCTGTCCGAAATGTCCTTCATTTTTGCCTCACAATTGTCATGAAGAAAAGACCACTGAAAAGTTAAAAACTGTTGAGCCAGTGGGGAGGGGAGGTCAGGAGCTTCTCAGCTCACTGTTTCCACAGGTGTTGTTTGCAGAACATGCCATGCTGAACTTGAAGGGGGCATTCTGCCCTTTCTGAACAATGGATCTGGACTTTCTCCCTACCTCCTGGCCTGGCTGGTCTGAGCTCTGGGGCGGTCCTCCCCGCTCCAAGAGAGGACTCCTCTCATCTACCTTCAACCACCGTGACAGACAAGCAGAAATGTGAGTCTCTTCATCAAAGAACGAAGACAAGAAATCCCCATGCAATAAAACCGCCCTCGCACCTTCTTCCAGAGACTGGGACTGAACACCGCCCCCCCAGCTTGGGGGAGGTGTGCACAATCCGGGAAAAGCTGCCCAGAATAAATGCACCTGCGAGCACTGGGCCATGAAAACAATGATTTTGCCTGTTGCTTGGCTAGGACTCTGTGTAACCCCCTTTTTCTGTTCTTTCCCCCTTCTTGGAGACCTTTGTTTTGGCTCCCCTTCCCCCCAGCAAAAAAATCGAATAATTGGAGCCCTGGTTAGCCGCGCTTTTTGAGATCTCCCCAGATGTGACCCAGTGAGCTTCGATGGCTGGACCCCGAAGGACAAAAGCGGCACCACGTCTCAGTAGCTATAACTCCTCCACCCTCCTGTCCTTCCTCTTTCCTTATCTTCTCCCTTTCTTCCCCAGTTCCCCTCACCAATACTTTTCAGTTGTGGTTATTTCAATAAAACTACATTTTGTTGATTTGTTACTGCAGATCCCCTGTGCCTTGCTGGATATTTTTGCACCA
Organism: Zonotrichia leucophrys gambelii; assembly: GCF_028769735.1. Taxonomy (NCBI): domain Eukaryota; kingdom Metazoa; phylum Chordata; class Aves; order Passeriformes; family Passerellidae; genus Zonotrichia; species Zonotrichia leucophrys. The sequence goes on from NW_026992958.1 coordinate 20,342, forward strand.
AAAAAATCATCGCGTTAAACGTTAACCGGAACGGACCACAACAGTAATGAACAGAACAAACACCTGGGAAGTCCAACAATGCATACTGCAAATCATCAGAATTTTGCATTGCCCAATTAAGATAATCTTTTTTCAATGGTAAATAGATAACTGCAAATTCTTGACCTGCTAAACTTAACAATCTGCTCCTGGCCTTAATTACAATTTGTGCTATCATCTCTAAAACTGTGAAAATAGTTTTTGGAAACTTCTAGGGAAGAAAAATCCACTCTATTATCAACAAAGGATCTCTCTCAGAAGGGTCCCACAGAAAAATGAGACCACAAAGTGTAATTTTTTCTCCTAAAATTGCAAAAAGGAAAGAGTTTTCTGGAATACAGCAATGAGCTTGCTGTCTTTGGAGAGCTCCCATGACCGTGTCAAGGGCTGAACGAGCTTCGGGTATTAAGGTTCTTGGATGTTGTAGCTTCCTCTCAGTAAATCGAAAAGTGGACCCAGTTCATCATTGGTGATTCCCAAAACAGGTCTGACCCAATTGATTTCTCCCAAAAGCTGCTGTAAGCCTTGCAGATTGCTGACACTGGTCTGGAGCTGTATCTTCTGTGGTGTTATTGTTTTCTCAGTCATCTTCTATCCAAGATCCTTCCAGGGTGGAACTTCCTGGATTTTTGTAGCAGAAATTGCAAGTCCAGCATTTTGAATTTCAGTAACAACACTAGCACGGGTTCGCTCCATCTCTGCCTGCGTTGGAGCTGCGATGAGAAAATCATCCATGTAGTGCAGAATCATGGATCTGGGAAACTTCTGTCGAACTGGAGACAAAGCTTGGGTAACAAAATACTGGCAAATTAAAGGCAAGTTCTTCATTTTTTGGGGCAATGATTTCCAGTGATATCTCTGCATGGGTTCTCTTCGATTGATAATGGGAACTGGAAAAGCAAATCTTGGAGAATCTTTGGGATAAAGTGGAATGTGGAAAAAACAGTCCTTTAAATCAATGGCAATGAGAGGCCAGTGTTTTGGGATCATTGATAAGAAGGGAGTCCAGGTTGATGAGGTCTCATGTCTTCAATCACTTAACTGATCTTCCTCAGGTCATGAAACAACCTCCAGGAGTCCGATGTCTTCATATAGATGATGAACACTGGTGAAATCCAGGGACTATTTGTGGGGGAGATGTGACCTTGTTGTAATTGCTCCTTTACCAATTTTTTAAGGATATTTAAATTTTTCTCTGTTAAAGGCCATTGATCAATCCATATAGGATGATCAGTTTTCCAGGTCAGCTTTCAAGTGGCAGGTTTTGACGTGGTTTCCATCAAAGGCCCACATCCAGTTTGGCTCCCCATTGGGACAGGATGTCTCTCTCCCCAAAAATGAGGCTTCTGAACAACAAAAGGATGCACCGTTGCTGTCTTTCCTTCAGGACCTGTAATGTTAATCATGGATGCATTTTGCAAACACATGGCAGCACCTCCAATCCCTGTAAGGGAACCTGAAGGAACCACCAAATCCCAATCATTGGGCCAGAACATGTGAGAAATTACAGTGACATCTGCACCAGTATCTGGCATGTCTGTAACATAAATTGTTTTACCACAGTGAGTCAGGCAGCAAGTCAATTTTGCTTGGTTACTGTCCCAACATTGCACCCAAAAGACCTCTGGACCAGAGGTACTAGATGGCACAGACACAACTGAATTCTTTGGAAAGTTGTTTTGCTTGGGTATATTCATGGGTAACAGAAATGCAATAGCAATAGGTGTTTTTGGTGGAATTACCATAGGAACATCAAGTGCAAGAGCTAAAATCATTAGCTCTTCATTACAATTTACTGAAACAACAGAAGTGTGGTAGATAGGGTCAGGCGTTCAGAAGATCTCGCGATGTTACGGGAAGACAGGGCCCCTGTTCCCTTAGATAAGAAAATTAACATAGGAAAGCAGCCCCCTAAACCAGATGCCAGTAATTTTCATTCCTACCCAGTAAATTGCCACCCCTTACTAACCATAGATGGTAAAAGACAGACCCCCCATGACGTAGAAAACCCTAGATTATAAAACCCCATGAGAAGAGATAATAAAGGCCTTTTGACCGTCCACCACATTGGTGTCTGCGTGCTCTTTGGCCCGAGTGACCCTGGAGAGTTTGGGTCGCCGTGCTGTCTCTCCGAACCAGGTCGCCTGCCTTGTATCAGAAGGCAACACAGAAGGAAGGATTGAGAGTTTAAAAATTTTGTTGTTGGCTTTTCCTAGAATCAAAACATTTTGTCTTTGTTGAAAAAGATTGACAATTCCAGTAGGAATGCTCACACAACACAAATTATTTCACAGATGAATCAGTTTTGAGGAGGCTAATTTGAACCTTGCACTTGAGGGTATTGAGCTGGAATCATTTGAGGATTGGTTAAATTAGGGATAAATGACTGACGTACTAACACCACTTGACTGGGTAACTGGCTGCCAGGGGGTACCACTACTTGTGTCTGGGCTCGGTGGTAATCTGCGCTCTTTTTTAAGTTTAACGACAAAGGTCTGCCATCAATGTCAAACTGAGAATCACAGCACTTAAAATGATACTTCCCTTTTCGACATCGAGGGCAAATAGAAAGTTGTTTAGGTTGGATTGTTTTCATAGGACAATCCTTTTTAATGTGACCTGGTTTACCACAGGTCTTTTTATCAGAGTCCAACGGTGCAGTACCAACAGATTTTTCCCAAATTTTTTCATGTTTTTCTAGGAGCTTTTCAAATTTATCCATTTGTTGTGTCAGATTATCTTCCAATGTTTTTCCTAATGCATTGACTTGTATGTTAGCAAGATGTTGTGCAGAAGTGAGCCTACTGCAAGCTGTTAGCATCTGTGTAATAGGTGGAGGATGATCAGGCAAAATTAAAATAATTTTTCTACATTCCTCATTAGCATTTACAAAAGCAAGGTTTTGAACAATATAGGAGCGAGCTTGCTCATCTGGACATTGCTTCTCGACTGCTTGGGTTAATCTGGCTAGAAAAGAACCATAGGATTCTGTTCCACCTTGTCTCTGTTCCACCTTGTCTGATAGTAGTATAAGCATTTACATGGGTACCAGCTGGCTCAACTGAAAACAAAGCTTTTCAAGCAGCACCTTTAATATCTGGTAATACAGGCCAAGGCAATTCCGCCGCTTGATTTTCTGGTCTATGGTAAAATGGATCACCTGCTAGGTTGGGTAACATCTATATTCTCATAAGGAGTATTTTTATATCTTTTAACCAATTTATTAAGAAGTTTTTTCCATTGTAATTCCCATAAGAGATATTGTGAATTGGTTAAAATTAGGGAAGCCACATTTCGACAATCAGCAGGGATTAGGTCATAAGAATAAAAAATACTTTTCAACACATTATTAAAATAAGGAAAAGAGAACCCACTTTCTCCCAAAGATTGACAGAGTTCTTTTGTATCATGGTGAGAAAGACTTTCAAATAATGGATTTACATCATTACGACCATATCCTACAGGTAATGCAACGAGTTGTTTCTTTGAATCCAAATATTTTTCTAAATTCTGATTAATATTAGATCCATTAGGTGATTGCAATGGAGGGTTCATCTCTGATTTACACTGTGCTTTATTTTTCCCTCTCAGTACTCTTGTGTCTGATTCAGAAGAACAGGTAGGATTGTCACTGACATAGCTGTTCCGGGAACTCTGCCTATCTCACGGCGGCTGCTTAGCTCTAATCACAGTTCTGCTGTCTCTGGGGCCTGCATTTTGTAGCCTCCCCAAAGCCCTCTAATTTTCTGGATTTGCACAGTAAACAACTGCAGTTTC
>NW_026992959.1:0-24157 GCF_028769735.1 Zonotrichia leucophrys gambelii
CCCAACACAAACTACGGCCTTTTCCCTGGAAGTAAAACTGACCTCCCGTCATCTGGCTGGCAGATTGCAGGAGCCACTTGCCTCTATCAATCCAGCCCGACTCGGCACTTGTGCCACCTTTCATCTGGGAACCATCCTGCGTATCGTGGATTTTCAGGAGCCAGCCGGCCACTCCCAGCCACAGGCCCCGAACACAAACCACGGCCCTTTCCCTGGCAAACAAAACTCACCCGTCCCGCTTCTGGCTGGCAGATTGCAGGAGCCACTTCCCTTATCAAACCAGCCCGACTGGCACTGGTGCCACCTTTCATCTGGGACCATCCTGCGTATCGTGGATTTTCAGGAGCCAGCGGCCACTCCCAGCCAAGCCCCAACACAAACACGGCCCTTTTCCCTGGAAAAAACTACCGCCCCGTCTTCTGGCTGGCAGATTGCAGGAGCCACTGTATATCAAACCAGCCCGACTTGGCACTGTGCCACCTTTCATCTGGGAACCATCCTGCGTATCGTGGATTTTCAGGAGCCAGCCGGCCACTCCCAGCCACAGGCCCCAACAAAACACGGCCCTTTTCCCTGGAAGTAAAACTGACCTCACCTTCTGGCTGGCAGATTGCAGGAGCCACTTGCCTCTATCAAACCAGCCCGACTTGGCACTGGTGCCACCTTTCATCTGGGAACCATCCTGCGTATCGTGGATTTTCAGGAGCCAGCCGGCCACTCCCAGCCACAGGCCCCAAACACAAACTACAACCTTTTCCCTGGAAGTAAAACTGACCTGCCCATCTTCTGGCTGGCAGATTGCGGAGCCACTTGTCTATCAAACCAGCCGAACTTGGCACTGGTGCCACCTTTCATCTGGGAACCATCCTGCGTATCGTGGATTTTCAGGAGCCAGCCGGCCACTCCCAGCCACAGGCCCCGAACACAAACCACGGCCCTTTTCCCTGGAATAAAACTGACCTGCCCTCTTCTGGCTGGCAGATTGCAGGAGCCACTTGCCTCTATCAACCAGCCCGACTCGGCACTGGTGCCACCTTTCATCTGGGAACCATCCTGCGTATGTGGATTTTCAGGAGCCAGCCGGCCACTCCCAGCCACAGGCCCCGAACACAAACACGGCCCTTTTCCCTGGAAACAAAACTACCCCCTGCTCTGGCTGGCAGATTGCAGGAGCCACTTGCCTTATCAAACCACCCACTGCACTGGTGCCACCTTTCATCTGGGAACCATCCTGCGTATCGTGGATTTTCAGGAGCCAGCCGGCCACTCCCAGCCACAGGCCCCCGAACAAAACTACGGCCCTTTTCCCTGGAATAAAACTGACCTGCCTCATCTGGCTGGCAGATTGCAGGAGCCACTTGCCTCTATCAACCAGCCGACTGGCACTGGTGCCACCTTTCATCTGGGAACCATCCTGCGTATCGTGGATTTTCAGGAGCCAGCCGGCCACTCCCAGCCACAGGCCCCAAACACAAACTACGGCCCTTTTCCTGGAATAAAACTGACCTGCCCGTCATTTGCTGGCAGATTGCAGGAGCCACTTGCCTCTATCAAACCAGCCGACTTGGCACTGGTGCCACCTTTCATCTGGGAACCATCCTGCGTATCGTGGATTTTCAGGAGCCAGCCGCCACTCCCAGCCACAGCCCCGAACACAAACCACGGCCCTTTTCCCTGGAAGTAAAACTGACCTGCCCGTCTTCTGGCTGGCAGATTGCAGGAGCCACTTGCCTCTATCAAACCAGCCCGACTCGGCACTGGTGCCACCTTTCATCTGGGAACCATCCTGCGTATCGTGGATTTTCAGGAGCCAGCCGGCCACTCCCAGCCACAGGCCCCCGAACAAAAACTACGGCCCTTTTCCCTGGAAGTAAAACTGACCTGCCCGTCATCTGGCTGGCAGATTGCAGGAGCCACTTGCCTCTATCAATCCAGCCCGACTTGGCACTGGTGCCACCTTTCATCTGGGAACCATCCTGCGTATTGGATTTTCAGGAGCCAGCCGCCACTCCCAGCCACAGGTCCCCAAACAAAACTACGGCCCTTTTCCCTGGAAGTAAAACTGACCTGCCCCACTTCTGGCTGGCAGATTGCAGGAGCCACTTGCCTCTATCAAACCAGCCTGACTCGCACTGGTGCCACCTTTCATCTGGGAACCATCCTGCGTATCGTGGATTTTCAGGAGCCAGCCGCCACTCCCAGCCACAGTCCCAAACAATACTACGGCCCTTTTCCCTGGAATAAAACGACCTGCCCATCTCTGGCTGCAGATTGCAGGAGCCACTTGCCTCTATCAATCCAGCCCGACTCGGCACTGGTGCCACCTTTCATCTGGGAACCATCCTGCGTATCGTGGATTTTCAGGAGCCAGCCGGCCACTCCCAGCACAGCCCCGAACACAAACTACGGCCCTTTTCCCTGGAAAAAAACTACCGCCCGCTTCTGGCTGGCAGATTGCAGGAGCCACTTCTCTATCAACCAGCCCACTCGGCACTGGTGCCACCTTTCATCTGGGAACCTCCTGCGTATCGTGGATTTTCAGGAGCAGCCGCCACTCCCAGCCACAGGCCCCGAACACAAACCACGGCCCTTTCCCTGCAAAAAAACTACCCCCCGCTTCTGGCTGGCAGATTGCAGGAGCCACTTCCCTCATATCAAACCAGCCCGACTTGCACTGGTGCCACCTTTCATTGGGAACCATCCGCGTATTGTGGATTTTCAGGAGCCAGCCGGCCACCCCAGCCACAGGCCCCGAACAAAAACACGCCCTTTTCCCTGGCAAACAAAACTAACCCCCCGCTTCTGGCTGGCAGATTGCAGGAGCCACTTCCTCTATCAAACCAGCCCGACTCGGACTGGTGCCACCTTTCATCTGGGAACCATCCTGCGTATTGTGGATTTTCAGGAGCCAGCCGCCACTCCCAGCCACAGGCCCCGAACAAATTACGGCCCTTTTCCCTGGAATAAAACTGACCTGCCCGTCATCTGGCTGCAGATTGCAGGAGCCACTTGCCTCTATCAATCCAGCCCGACTTGGCACTGGTGCCACCTTTCATCTGGGAACCATCCTGCGTATCGTGGATTTTCAGGAGCCAGCCGGCCACTCCCAGCCACAGGCCCAAACACAACTACGCCCTTTTCCCTGAAGAAAAACTGACCTGCCCGTTTCTGGCTGGCAGATTGCAGGAGCCACTTTCCTCTATCAAACCAGCCCGACTCGGCACTGGTGCCACCTTTCATCTGGGAACCATCCTGCGTATCGTGGATTTTCAGGAGCCAGCCGGCCACTCCCAGCCACAGGCCCCCAAACACAAACTACGGCCCTTTTCCCTGGAAGTAAAACTGACCTGCCCGTCATTTTGCTGGCAGATTGCAGGAGCCACTTGCCTCTATCAAACCAGCGCAACTTGGCTCTGGTGCCACCTTTCATCTGGGAACCATCCTGCGTATCGTGCATTTTCAGGAGCCAGGCGGCCACTCCCAGCCACAGCCCCCCGAACAAAATCTAAGGCCCTTTTCCCTGGAAGTAAAACTGACCTGCCCGTCATCTGGCTGGCCGATTGCAGGAGCCACTTGCCTCTATCGATCCAGCCCGACTCGGCACTGGTGCCACTTTTCATCTGGGAACCATCCTGCGTATCGTGGATTTTCAGGAGCCAGCCGGCCACTCCCAGCCACAGGCCCCCGAACAAAAACTACGGCCCATTTTCCCTGGAAGTAAAACTGACCTGCCCGTCATCTGGCTGGCAGATTGCAGGAGCCACTTGCCTCTATCAATCCAGCCCGACTTGGCACTGGTGCCACCATTCATCTGGGAGCCATCCAGCGTATAGTGGATTTTCAGGAGCCAGCCGGCCACTCCCAGGCACAAGTCCCCAAAAATAATCTACGGCCCTTTTCCCTGGAACTAAAACTGACCTGCCCATCTTCTGGCTGGCAGATTGCAGGAGCCACTTGCCTCTATCAATCCAGCCCGACTCGGCACTGGTGCCACCTTTCATCTGGGAACCATCCTGCGTATCGTGGATTTTCAGGAGCCAGCCGGCCACTCCCAGACACTGGACCTGAACACAAACCACGGCCCTTTTCCCTGGCAAACAAAACTTAACCGCCCCGCTTCTGGCTGGCAGATTGCAGGAGCCACTTCTCCATATCAAACCAGCCCAACTCGGCACTGGTGCCACCTTTCATCTGGGAACCATCCTGCGTATCGTGGATTTTCAGGAGCCAGCCGGCCACTCCCAGCCACAGGCCCCCGAACAAAATTTACGGCCCATTTTCCCTGGAAGTAAAACTGACCTGCCCGTCATCTGGCTGGCAGATTGCAGGAGCCACTTGCCTCTATCGATCCAGCCCGACTTTGCACTGGTGCCACCTTTCATCTGGGAACCATCCTGCGTATCGTGCATTTTCAGGAGCCAGCCGGCCACTCCCAGCCACAGGGCCCAAACACAAACTACGGCCCTTTTCCCTGGAAGTAAAACTGACCTGCCCGTCATCTGGCTGGCAGATTGCAGGAGCCACTTTCCTCTATCAAACCAGCCCGACTCGGCACTGGTGCCACCTTTCATCTGGGAACCATCCTGCGTATCGTGGATTTTCAGGAGCCAGCGGGCCACTCCCACCCACAGGACCCGAACACAAACCACGGCCCTTTTCCCTGGCAAAAAAAACTCACCCGCCCCGCTTCTGGCTGGCAGATTGCAGGAGCCACATCCCTCTATCAAACCAGCCCGACTTGGCACGGGTGCCACCTTTCATCTGGGAACCATCCTGCGTATCGTGGATTTTCAGGGGCCAGCCGGCCACTCCCAGCCACAGGCCCCCAAACACGAACTACGGCCCTTTTGCCTGGAAGTAAAACTGACCTCCCCGCTTCTGGCTGGCAGACTGCAGGAGAAACTTGCCTCTATCAATCCAGCCCGACTTGGCACTGGTGCCACCTTTCATCTGGGAGCCATCCTGCGTATCGTGGATTTTCAGGAGCCAGCCGGAAACTACCAGCCACAAGTCCCCAAAAACAGTCTACGGCCCTTTTCCCTGGAAGTAAAACTGACCTGCCCATCATCTGGCTGGCACATTGCAGCAGCCACTTGGTAATATCAAACCTGCCCGACTTGGCACTGGTGCCACCTTTCATCTGGGAACCATCCTGCGTATCGTGGATTTTCAGGAGCCAGCCGGCCACTCCCAGCCATAGGCCCCCGAACACAAACCACGGCCTTTTTCCCTGGAAGTAAAACTGACCTGCCCGTCATCTGGCTGGCAGATTGCAGGAGCCACTTGTCTCTATCGATCCAGCCCGACACGGCACTGGTGCCACTTTTCATCTGGGAACCATCCTGCGTATCGTGGATTTTCAGGAGCCAGCCGGCCACTCCCAGCCACAGGCCACCGAACACAAACTACGGCCCTTTTCCCCGGAAGTAAAACTGACCTGCCCGTCATCTGGCTGGCAGATTGCAGGAGCCACTTGCCTCTATCAATCCAGCCCGACTCGGCACTGGTGCCACCTTTCATCTGGGAACCATCCTGCGTATCGTGGATTTTCAGGAGCCAGCCGGCCACTCCCAGCCACAGGCCCCGAACACAAACCACGGCCCTTTTCCCTGGCAAACAAAACTCACCCGCCCCGCTTCTGGCTGGAAGATTGCAGGAGCCACTTCTCCATATCAAACCAGCCCGACTCGGCACTGGTGCCACCTTTCATCTGGGAACCCTCCTGCGTATCGTGGATTTTCAGGAGACAGCCGGCCACTCCCAGCCACAGGCCCCCGAACACAAACCACAGCCCTTTCCCCTTGCAAACAAAACTAAGCCAACCCGCTTCTGGCTGGCAGATTGCAGGAGCCACTTCCCCATATCAAACCAGCCCCACTTGGCACTGGTGCCACCTTTCATTTGGGAACCATCCTGCGTATTGTGGATTTTCAGGAGCCAGCCGGCCACTCCCAGCCACAGGCCCACGAACTAAAACACCGCCCTTTTCCCAGGCAAACAAAACTAACCCACCCCGCTTCTGGCTGGCAGATTGCAGGAGCCACTTCCCTCTATCAAACCAGCCCGACTTGGAACTGGTGCCACCTTTCATCTGGGAACCATCCTGCGTATTGTGGATTTTCAGGAGCCAGCCGGCCACTCCCAGCCACAAGTCACCAAACACAAACTACGGCCCTTTTCCCTGGAAGTAAAACTGACCTGCCCATCATCTGGCTGGCAGATTGCAGGAGCCACTTGGTAATATCAAACCAGCCCAACTTGGCACTGGTGCCACCTTTCATCTGGGAACCATCCTGCGTATCGTGGATTTTCAGGAGCCAGCCGTCCACTCCCAGCCATAGGCCCCCGAACACAAACCAGGGCATTTTTCCCTGGAAGTAAAACTGACCTGCCCGTCATCTGGCTGGCAGATTGCAGGAGCCACTTGCCTCTATCGATCCAGCCCGACTCGGCACTGGTGCCACCTTTCATCTGGGAACCATCCTGCGTATCGTGAATTTTCCGGAGCCAGCCGGCCACTCCCAGCCACAGGCCCCCGAACAAAATCTACGGCCCTTTTCCCTGGAAGTAAAACTGACCTGCCCGTCATCTGGCTGGCAGATTGCAGGAGCCACTTGCCTCTATCAATCAGCCCGACTCGGCACTGGTGCCACCTTTCATCTGGGAACCATTCTGCGTATCGTGGCTTTTCAGGAGCCAGCCGGCCACTCCCAGCCACAGGCCCCCGAACACAAACCACGGCCCTTTTCCCTGGCAAACAAAACTCACCCGCCCATCTTCTGGCTGGCAGATTGCAGGAGCCACTTGCCTCTATCAAACCAGCCCGACTTGGCACTGGTGCCACCTTGGGTCTGGGAGCCATCCAGCGTATTGTGGATTTTCAGGAGCCAGCCTGCCACTCCCAGCCACAAGTTCCCAAAAACAATCTACGGCCCTTTTCCCTGGAAGTTAAACTGACCTGCCCATCATCTGGCTGGCACATTGCAGCAGCCACTTGGTAATATCAAACCTGCCAAACTTGGCACTGGTGCCACCTTTCATCTGGGAACCATCCTGCGTATCGTGGATTTTCAGGAGCCAGCCGGCCACTCCCAGCCACAGGCCCCCGAACACAAACCACGGCCCTTTTCCCTGGAAGTAAAACTGACCTGCCAATCTTCTGGCTGGCGGATTGCAGGAACCACTTGGCTCTCTCAAACCAGCCCAACTTGGCACTGGTGCCACCTTTCATCTGGGAACCATCCTGCGTATCGTGGATTTTCAGGAGCCAGCCGGCCACTCCCAGCCACAGGCCCCCGAACACAAACCACGGCCCTTTTCCCTGGCAAAAAAACTCACCCACCCCGCTTCTGGCTGGCAGATTGCAGGACCCACTTCCCTCTATCAAACCAGCCTGACTCGGCACTGGTGCCTCCTTTCATCTGGGCACCATCCTGTGTATCGTGGATTTTCAGGAGCCAGGCGGCCACTCCCAGCCAGAAGTTCCCAAAAAAAATTTACGGCCCTTTTCCATGGAAGTAAAACTGACCTGCCCATCACCTGGCTGACACATTGCAGCAGCCACTGGGTAATATCAAACCTGCCCAACTTGGCAATGGTGCCACCTTTCATCTGGGAAACATCCTGCGTATCGTGGATTTTCAGGAGCCAGCCGGCCACTCCCAGCCACAGGCCCCCGAACATAAACCACGGCCCTTTTCCCTGGAAGTAAAACTGACCTGCCCGTCATCTGGCTGGCAGATTGCAGGAGCCACTTGCCTCTATCAATCCAGCCCGACTCGGCACTGGTGCCACCTTTCATCTGGGAACCATCCTGCGTATCGTGCATTTTCAGGAGCCAGCCAGCCACTCCCAGCCACAGGCCCCCGAACCTAAACCACGGCCCTTTTTCCTGGCAAACAAAACTCACACGCCCATCTTCTGGCTGGCAGATTGCAGGAGCCACTTCCTTCTATAATACCAGCCTGACTCGGCACTGGTGCCACCTTTCATCTGGGAACCATCCTGCGTATCGTGGATTTTCAGGAGCCAGCCGGCCACTCCCAGCCACAGGCCCCTCAACACAAACCACGTCTCTTTTCCCTGGAAGTAAAACTGACCTGCCCGTCATCTGGCTGGCAGATTGCAGGAGCCACTTGCCTCTATCAATCCAGCCCGACTCGGCACTGGTGCCACCTTTCATCTGGGAACCATCCTGCGTATCGTGGATTTTCAGGAGCCAGCCAGCCACTCCCAGCCACAGGCCCCGAACACAAACCACGGCCCTTTTCCCTGGCAAACAAAACTTAACCACCCCACTTATGACTGGCAGATTGCAGGTGCCACTTGCCTCTATCAAACCAGCCCGACTTGGCACTGGTGCCACCTTGGGTCTGGGAGCCATCCTGCGTATTGTGGATTTTCAGGAGCCAGGCGGCCACTCCCAGCCCCAAGTTCCCAAAAACAATCTACGGCCCTTTTCCCTGGAAGTAAAACTGACCTGCCCATCACCTGGCTGGCACATTGCAGCAGCCACTTGGTAATATCAAACCTGCCAAACTTGGCACTGGTGCCACCTTTCATCTGGGAACCATCGTGCGTATCGTGGATTTTCAGGAGCCAGCCGGCCACTCCCACCCACAGGCCCCCGAACACAAACCACGGCCCTTTTCCCTGGAAGTAAAACTGACCTGCCAATCTTCTGGCTGGCGGATTGCAGGAACCACTTGGTAATATCAAACCAGCCCAACTTGGCACTGGTGCCACCTTTCATCTGGGAACCATCCTGCGTATTGTGGATTTTCAGGAGCCAGCCGGCCACTCCCAGCCACAGGCCCCCGAACACAAACCACGGCCCTTTTCCCTGGCAAAAAAAACTCACCCACCCCGCTTCTGGCTGGCAGATTGCAGGAGCCATTTCCCTCTATCAAACCAGCCTGACTCGGCACTGGTGCCACCTTTCATCTGGGCAACATCCTGTGTATCGTGGATTTTCAGGAGCCAGGCGGCCACTCCCACCCACAGGCCCCGAAACACAAACTACGGCCCTTTTCCCTGGAAGTAAAACTGACCTGCCCGTCATCTGGCTGGCAGATTGCAGGAGCCCCTTGCCTCTATCAATCCAGCCCGACTTGGCACTGGTGCCACCTTTCATCTGGGAACCATCCTGCATATCGTGGATTTTCAGGAGCCAGCCGGCCACTCCCAGCCACAGGCCCCCGAACACAAACCACGGCCCTTTTCCCTGGCAAACAAAACTTAACCACCCCGCTTATGGCTGGCAGATTGCAGGTGCCACTTGCCTCTATCAAACCAGCCCGACTTGGCACTGGTGCCACCTTGGGTCTGGGAGCCATCCAGCGTATTGTGGATTTTCAGGAGCCAGCCGGCCACTCCCAGCCACAAGTTCCCAAAAAAAATTTACGGCCCTTTTCCATGGAAGTAAAACTGACCTGCCCATCACCTGGCTGGCACATTGCAGCAGCCACTTGGTAATATCAAACCTGCCCAACTTGGCATTGGTGCCACCTTTCATCTGGGAACCATCCTGCGTATCGTGGATTTTCAGGAGCCAGCCGGCCACTCCCAGCCACAGGCCCCGAACCACAAACTACGGCCCCTTTCCCTGGAAGTAAAACTGACCTGCCCATCTTCTGGCTGGCAGATTGCAGGAACCACTTGGCTCTCTCAAGCCAGCCCAACTTGGCACTGGTGCCACCTTTCATCTGGGAACCATCCTGCGTATCATGGATTTTCAGGAGCCAGCCGGCCACTCCCAGCCACAGGCCCCCGAACACAAACCACGGCCCTTTTCCCTGGCAAACAAAACTTACCCACCCCGCTTCTGGCTGGCAGATTGCAGGAGCCATTTGCCTCTATCAAACCAGTCCGACTTGGCACTGGTGCCACCTTGGGCCTGCGAGTCATCCTGCGTATTGTGGATTTTCAGTGGCCAGCCGGCCACTCCCAGCCTGAAGTCCCCAAATACAAACTACGGCCCTTTTCTCTGGAAGTAAAACTGACCTGCCCGTCATCTGGCTGGCAGATTGCAGGAGCCACTTGCCTCTATCAAACCAGCCCGACTTGGCACTGGTGCCACCTTTCATCTGGGAACCATCCTGCGTATCGTGGATTTTCAGGAGCCAGCCGGCCACTCCCACCCACAGGCCCCCAAACACAAACTACGGCCCTTTTCCCTGGAAGTAAAACTGACCTGCCCATCTTCTGGCTGGCAGATTGCAGGAACCACTTGGCTCTCTCAAACCAGCGCAACTTGGCTCTGGTGCCACCTTTCATCTGGGAACCATCCTGCGTATCGTGGATTTTCAGGAGCCAGCCGGCCACTCCCAGCCTGTCGTGGGGTGACAGCCTTTATCCCAATATCGTGTGTTATGTCTGGCAGCTGTGCCTTTTCCCCCACCCCCCCCCCGGCAGTCTGGCTGTGGCGGGATGGGGAAGAGAGGAAGGGGGGGGGGGGGGGGTGTGACCAGGCACTTTTTGCTTTTGGCTTTTGCTGCTTGGCTTTGCTCGCTGCTTGCTTGCTTGCTTGCTTGCTTGCTTGCTTGCTTTTTGCTTTTGCGCTGTTTTTTTTTCTCTTTTTCTTTTGTTCTCTCTCTCTCTTTCTTACCCTCCCCTGAAGATACTGGACTGGCTCCGGATTCTGACCTGCCAGCTCCAGGACACCCGAAGCCTGCTAGAGAAGATTCGGCGCCCTCCACGACACAGTCTGGTCCCTTTTCTTTTCTTGTGTTGGGGAGTGTTCTTTTGTTACTTGTAAATAAATAGGTTTTGTTTTCCACTTTGCTCCTCCGAGAAATTCCTTCCCGAACCCGGTGTTGGGGGAGGGGTGGTTGGAGGTTTGTTTTGTTCTGGGGGGCTCCCTCTTGGAGATTTCCCCTAATTTGTCCTAAACCAGGACAATAATTTTTTGGTGCGTTGGCCGGGAAGACCGGAGGCCAAAAACAGTGGAAAAAAAACCTATAACAATAATATTTTGGTTTTGGTTGTTTTGTGGGCATATTGGTGATTCATAATGTCATTTGGAGTGGAAGCTTGCCGGTTTTTCTGGTCCCTAGGGGCTTTTGAAGTTTTAATACCTTTGTGGTCCCTAGGGTTATTTCCTTACCCCAAAATAGCTCTGATGTTGTCCCTAATAAGTAGCTTTTGTAAGCGGGGGGCACTAACCAGAATAATCATTGTGCTGGCCTTATGTGTGATGATGTGTCGGATAACAGTGCTGGACTTTATTTCAGGAATGTATGGATTGTTGTCATGGCTGTGTACTCAGTTTGTTTGGGGAGAAGAAGAGGAAGGGGCTTTTCAGCCTTTGTCTTCCTTCTTCTCCTACAAATTGTTGACATCTCTATTAGAAAATACTGACTTTCCCCTGAGTTTGAAAGAAACCATCTTTCTGGCATTTAATTTATTAAGCCTTGTCTATACTGTCTGGAGTGTATATAAAATGAAAGCTGAGATTTCTAGAGGGGTTAGAGAGACTCCTGATTCAGGAGTAAAACAAAACAGGAAAAATCTTGACTGGAGTGGAAAATGGGAAGATATGGGCCAGACTTTAAAGGAATTTTCTGATCCTATAGACTGGGACTTTCCATCTGATCAAATTCAGAATCCAGTCGAGGTGGCAAAGTATTTGAGGGAGAAGTGCCATGGTAATACTAAGGAAGAAAGGATTACTGCAGTGAGCTGGGCCTTGGCGTTTGTTTACCGTACTCTGCTAGATACTGTGGAGCAGCAGATAGCAGAAAGGGAACAGGGAGATAAGTTAGTTACTATCCCAGTGACCCAGGCTGCAGCTAACATCCCAGGCTCCAGGCTAGCAGCTGAATCAGACAATAGGCCCCAAACCATGGCTGTTGCAGCTAATACAAGAGGTGGAATGTGTAAAGGCAAGACCGATCGGAAGGTGGAGGATGATGACGATGATGCAGAAGAAGGACCCTCACCAAAATCAGAGGCCACATCAAGGGGCACAGAATCTGGAGCCAATATTGACTCCTTTTCTCTGAAGGACCTCAGAGGCCTAAGAAAGGATTACAGCCGACAACCTGACGAATCTATTATTAGTTGGTTAGTCCGCCTTTGGGATGCTGCAGGGGAGGTTACGATTTTGGATGGTACTGAAGTGAGGCATTTGGGATCCCTGTCACATGATCCTGCCATCGATCAAGGTGTGATGAGGGGGGCTAACCCTCACAGCCTCTGGGAACGGGTCCTAAGAAGCGTAGCAGAACGGTACCTGTGTACGGATGATCTCTATATGCAGCAGACACGGTGGAAGACCATAGAACAGGGGATCCAACGCCTGAGAGAGATGGCGGTCGCAGAGCTCGTTTTCTCAGATGACACAACAACTAGGAATCCGGACCTGGTACCATGCACTCCGATAATGTGGAGGAAACTTGTGCGACTTGGGCCACCTGAATACGCTTCCGCCCTAGCAATAATGAAGCGAGATGATACATATGAGACTGTGCTCGATATGGCAAAGAAGCTTCGAGCGTACGCAGATGCTGTGCATGGCCCAACTCATGCCAGAATTGCAGCAGTGGAAACCCGACTGCAGAAACTAGAAGACAAAATAGAGGAGAATCATAAGAAACTCCGGGAAGAGATTAAGGAGGACCTTATTGAAATCTCAGCCGTACAAATTAGAAGCCCTGGTGTCCAACGCCGGCGCTCCTTTGATGGGGAGAGAAGGTACATCCCACGGGCTGAGTTATGGTTTTTCCTGCGTGAGTCTGGAGAAGACATGAGAAGATGGGATGGAAAACCCACCGCTGCTTTGGCACAACGGGTGCGTGATTTGAAGAGAAGAGAAAGTATAACCAAAAAGATAGCAGCTCCGGTCGCTCGTAGCCGAGATGTTAAGTATGACGATGACGATGACATGTCCGATCCCCTTGAAGGAACCTCCAAGGCATATGCCCAAGGAAAGAAGGACAATCTGGCTTAGAGGGGCCCTGCCTCCAGCCAGGAAGAGGCACGGGAGAACCGGGTTTTTTGGAAGGTGTGGATCAGATGGCCTGGCACATCAGAGCCACAAGACTATGAAGCATTGGTTGACACTGGATCACAATGTACCTTAATGCCATCAGAACACGTGGGGACAGAACCTGTTTCCATTGCTGGAGTGACGGGGGGATCACAACAGTTGACGTTGTTGGAAGCTGAGGTGAGCTTGACTGGGAAGGAGTGGCAGGAACATCCAATTGTGACTGGTCCAGAGGCTCCGTGTATTTTGGGCATAGACTTTCTCCGGAATGGCTATTACAAAGATCCTAAGGGATTCAGGTGGGCTTTTGGAATAGCTGCGGTTGAGATAGAGGGTATTAAACAATTGAATACCTTGCCTGGACTATCAGAGGACCCATCTGCAGTAGGACTTTTGAAGGTAGAGGAGCAGCGAGTGCCAGTTGCCACCTCAACAGTGCACCGCAGGCAGTACCGGACGAATCGAGATGCTGTGATCCCCATCCACAAGATGATTCGAGAGCTGGAGAGCCAAGGGGTGGTCAGTAAAACCCACTCACCCTTTAACAGCCCTATCTGGCCCGTGCGAAAATCTGACGGGGAGTGGAGATTGACTGTGGACTATCGTGCCTTGAATGAAGTGACTCCACCACTGAGTGCGGCTGTACCGGACATACTGGAACTGCAGTACGAGCTGGAGTCCAAGGCAGCAAAGTGGTACGCGACCATTGATATAGCTAACGCGTTTTTCTCCATCCCTCTGGCAGTAGAATGCAGGCCTCAGTTTGCTTTTACATGGAGGGGAGTGCAGTACACCTGGAACCGATTGCCCCAGGGGTGGAAACACAGCCCCACCATCTGCCATGGACTGATCCAGGCTGCACTAGAAGAGGGTGAGGCTCCAGAACATTTACAATATATTGACGATATCATTGTTTGGGGGAACACGGCAATAGAAGTGTTTGAGAAAGGAGAGAAGATAATTCATATTCTCCTGGACGCCGGATTTGCCATTAAGAAGAGCAAAGTCAAGGGACCTGCCCGAGAAATTCAGTTCTTGGGGGTGAAGTGGCAAGATGGACGGCGTCAGATTCCTGCGGATGTTATTAACAAAATCACTGCTATGTCCCCACCAACTGATAAGAAGGAGACACAGGCTTTCTTAGGTGCTATAGGTTTCTGGAGGATGCACATCCCTGAGTATAGTCAGATTGTGAGACCCCTTTATCTGGTTACCCGCAAGAAGAACGACTTCCATTGGGGCCCTGAGCAGCAGCAAGCTTTTGTCCAGATCAAGCAGGAGTTCGCTCATGCTGTAGCCCTTGGTCCAGTCAGGACAGGACCAGATGTGAAGAATGTGCTCTACTCTGCAGCCGGGAGCCATGGTCTGTCCTGGAGCCTTTGGACAAAGCTACCTGGCGAGACCCGAGGCCGACCATTGGGATTTTGGAGTCGGAGCTACAGGGGGTCTGAAGATAACTATACTCCAACAGAAAAGGAAATCTTGGCTGCCTATGAAGGAGTCCAAGCCGCCTCAGAGGTGATTGGTACAGAAGCACAACTCCTTCTCGCACCCCGACTACCGGTGCTGGGATGGATGTTCAGAGGAAAGGTTCCCTCTACCCACCATGCCACCAGTGCTACTTGGAGTAAGTGGATTGCCCTCATTACGCAGCGCGCTCGGATTGGGAAGTTAAATCGCCCTGGGATTCTAGAAATAATTACAAATTGGCCCGAAGGTGAAAGCTTTAGTGTCGCAGATGAGGAGCAAGAGCCAGTGACCCGGGTTGAGGAAGCTCTGCCATACAATCAGTTGCCAGTAGAAGAAACACGTTACGCCCTATTCACTGATGGTTCTTGTCGTGTCATAGGGATGAAACGGAGGTGGAAAGCAGCTGTATGGAGTCCCACTCGAAGGGTTGCAGAGGCTACTGAAGGAGAGGGTGAATCCAGTCAATTTGCTGAAATCAAAGCTATTCAACTGGCCCTAGGTATTGCAGAGAGAGAGAGGTGGCCAAGGCTCTATTTGTATACCGATTCTTGGATGGCAGCCAACGCTCTATGGGGATGGCTGAAGAGATGGAAAGAGGCCAACTGGCAGCGCAGAGGAAAACCAATTTGGGCTGCGGAAGAGTGGAAGGATATCGCTACTCGGTTAGAGAAGTTACCTGTGAAGGTTCGCCATGTAGATGCCCATGTCCCCAGAAGTAGAGCTAATGAAGAGCAGCAAAACAACCAGCAAGTACATCAGGCTGCAAAGATAGGGGAGTTGAAGATAGATCTTGACTGGGAGCATAAGGGAGAGTTATTCTTAGCACGATGGGCCCACGATGCCTCAGGCCACCAGGGTAGAGATGCCACCTATAAGTGGGCACGAGACCGAGGGGTGGATCTAACCATGGACAGTATCTCTCAGGTTATTCGTGACTGTGAGACGTGCGCTGCCATTAAGCAGGCCAAGCGACTGAAGCCCCTCTGGTATGGGGGGCGGTGGTCTAAGTACAAATACGGGGAGGCCTGGCAGATTGATTACATCACACTGCCCCAGACACGCCAGGGCAAGCGCTATGTACTAACCATGGTAGAAGCCACCACAGGATGGTTGGAAACCTACCCTGTGTCCCATGCTACAGCCCGTAACACTATCTTGGGCCTTGAGAAGCAGGTCCTTTGGAGGCACGGTACTCCCGAAAGAATTGAGTCGGATAATGGAACTCATTTTAAAAACAATCTTATTAATACTTGGGCTAGGGAACATGGCATCGAGTGGGTATACCATATCCCCTATCATGCACCAGCTGCAGGGAAGGTGGAAAGGTACAATGGATTGTTAAAAACCACCTTAAAGGCATTGGGAGGGGGGTCTTTAAAAAACTGGGAGCAGCATTTGGCAAAGGCTACCTGGTTAGTTAACACTCGAGGTTCCACCAACCGAGCGGGTCCTGCTCAGTCTGAGCTCCTTAATATAGTAGATGGGGATAAAGCCCCAGTGGCCCATGTCAGAGGTTTGTTGGGAAAGACAGTATGGATCAACCCTGCCTCGAGTACAGACAAACCCATCCGTGGGATTGTCTTTGCTCAAGGACCAGGTAATACATGGTGGATAATGCAGAAAGATGGAACAACACGGTGTGTACCTCAGGGAGACCTGATTGTGGGATGAGACTCATATATGACTGTCATTGTTTGTTGAATGTGAGACAGAAGGAAACTGTAAGTGTCAAAGGTTTGAGCAAGTAAGATGAGAGGAATGCGTAAGTGTCAAAAGGTGTGAGTAAGTGAAATGAATGTTTTTTATTGTATGTTCACGATATGGGATAAGGGGTGGAGTGTCGTGGGGTGACAGCCTTTATCCCAATATCGTGTGTTATGTCTGGCAGCTGTGCCTTTTCCCCCACCCCCCCCCGGCAGTCTGGCTGTGGCGGGATGGGGAAGAGAGGAGGGGGGGGGGGGGGGGGGTGTGACCAGGCACTTTTTGCTTTTGGCTTTTGCTGCTTGGCTTGGCTAGCTGCTTGCTTGCTTGCTTGCTTGCTTGCTTGCTTGCTTTTTGCTTTTGCGCTGTTTTTTTTTTCTCTTTTTCTTTTGTTCTCTCTCTCTCTTTCTTACCCTCCCCTGAAGATACTGGACCGGCTCCGGATTCTGACCTGCCAGCTCCAGGACACCCGAAGCCTGCTAGAGAAGATTCGGCGCCCTCCACGACACAGTCTGGTCCCTTTTCTTTTCTTGTGTTGGGGAGTGTTCTTTTGTTACTTGTAAATAAATAGGTTTTGTTTTCCACTTTGCTCCTCCGAGAAATTCCTTCCCGAACCCGGTGTCGGGGGAGGGGTGGTTGGAGGTTTGTTTTGTTCTGGGGGGCTCCCTCTTGGAGATTTCCCCTAATTTGTCCTAAACCAGGACACAGCCACAGGCCCCCGAACACAAACCACGGCCCTTTTCTCTGGCAAACAAAACTCACCCGCCCCGCTTCTGGCTGGCAGATTGCAGGAGCCACTTGCCTCTATCAAACCAGCCCGACTTGGCACTGGTGCCACCTTTCATCTGGGAACCATCCTGCGTATCAGGGATTTTCAGGAGCCAGCCGGCCACTCCAAGCCACAGGCCCCCGAACACATACCACGGCCCTTTTCCCTGGCAAAAAAAACTCACCCGCCCCGCTTCTGGCTGGCAGATTGCAGGAGGCACTTGCCTCTATCAAACCAGCCCGACTTGGCACTGGTGCCACCTTTCATCTGGGAACCATCCTGCGTATCGTGGATTTTCAGGAGCCAGCCGGCCACTCCCAGCCACAGGCCCCCAAACACAAACGACGGCCCTTTTCCCTGGAAGTAAAACTGACCTGCCCGTCATCTGGCTGGCAGATTGCAGGAGCCTCTTGCCTCTATCAATCCAGCCCAACGCGGCACTTGTGCCAGCTTTCATCTGGGAACCATCCTGTGTATCGTGGATTTTCAGGAGCCAGCCGGCCACTCCCAGCCACAGGCCCCCGAACACAAACTACGGCCCATTTCCCTGGCAAACAAAACTCACTCGCCCCTCTCCTGGCTGGCAGATTGCAGGAGCCACTTCCCCATATCAAACCAGCCAGACTCGGCACTGGTGCCACCTTTCATCTGGGAACCATCCTGCGTATCGTGGATTTTCAGGAGCCAGCCGGCCACTCCCAGCCACAGGCCCCCGAACACAAACCACGGCCCTTTTCCCTTGCAAACAAATCTAACCCACCGCGCTTTTGGCTGGCAGATTGCAGGAGCCACTTCCCTCTATCAAACCAGCCCGACTCGACACTGGTGCCACCTTTCATCTGGGAACCATCCTGTGTATCGTGGATTTTCAGGAGCCACGTGGCCACTCCCAGCCAAAAGTCCCCAAAAAAAATCTATGGCCCTTTTCCCTGGAAGTAAAACTGACCTGCCCATCATCTGGCTGGCACATTGCAGCAGCCACTTGGTAATATCAAACCTGCCCATCTTGGCACTGGTGCCACCTTTCATCTGGGAACCATCCTGCGTATCGTGGATTTTCAGGAGCCAGCCGGCCACTCCCAGCCACAGGCCCCTGAACACAAACCACGTCTCTTTTCCCTGGAAGTAAAACTGACCTGCCCGTCATCTGGCTGGCAGATTGCACGAGCCACTTGCCTCTATCAATCCAGCCCGACTCGGCACTGGTGCCACCGTTCATCTGGGAACCATTCTGCGTATCGTGGCTTTTCAGGAGCCAGCCAGCCACTCCCAGCCACAGGCCCCCGAACACAAACCACGGCCCTTTTCCCTGGCAAACAAAACTCACACGCCCATCTTCTGGCTGGCAGATTGCAGGAGCCACTTCCTTCTATAATACCAGCCTGACTCGGCACTGGTGCCACCTTTCATCTGGGAACCATCCTGCGTATCGTGGATTTTCAGGAGCCAGCCGGCCACTCCCAGCCACAGGCCCCTGAACACAAACCACGTCTCTTTTCCCTGGAAGTAAAACTGACCTGCCCGTCATCTGGCTGGCAGATTGCAGGAGCCACTTGCCTCTATCAATCCAGCCCGACTCGGCACTGGTGCCACCATTCACCTGGGAACCATCCTGCGTATCGTGGATTTTCAGTAGCCAGCCAGCCACTCCCAGCCACAGGCCCCCGAACACAAACCACGGCCCTTTTCCCTGGCAAACAAAACTTAACCACCCCGCTTATGGCTGGCAGATTGCAGGTGCCACTTGCCTCTATCAAACCAGCCCGACTTGGCACTGGTGCCACCTTGGGTCTGGGAGCCATCCAGCGTATTGTGGATTTTCAGGAGCCAGCCTGCCACTCCCAGCCACAAGTTCCCAAAAACAATCTACGGCCCTTTTCCCTGGAAGTAAAACTGACCTGCCCATCACCTGGCTGGCACATTGCAGCAGCCACTTGGTAATATCAAACCAGCCCAACTTGGCACTGGTGCCACCTTTCATCTGGGAACCATCCTGCGTATCGTGGATTTTCAGGAGCCAGCCGGCCACTCCCAGCCACAGGCCCCCGAACACAAACCACGGCCCTTTTCCCTGGCAAAAAAAACTCACCCACCCCGCTTCTGGCTGGCAGATTGCAGGACCCACTTCCCTCTATCAAACCAGCCTGACTTGGCACTGGTGCCACCTTTCATCTGGGAACCATCCTGCGTATCGTGGATTTTCAGGAGCCAGGCGGCCAGTCCCAGCCACAGGCCCCCGAACACAAACGACGGCCCTTTTCCCTGGAAGTAAAACTGACCTGCCCGTCATCTGGCTGGCAGATTGCAGGAGCCTCTTGCCTCTATCAATCCAGCCCAACGCGGCACTTGTGCCACCTTTCATCTGGGAACCATCCTGCGTATCGTGGATTTTCAGGAGCCAGCCGGCCACTCCCAGCCACAGGCCCCCAAACACAAACTACGGCCCATTTCCCTGGCAAACAAAACTCACTCGCCCCGCTTCTGGCTGGCAGATTGCAGGAGCCACTTCCCCATATCAAACCAGCCAGACTCGGCACTGCTGCCACCTTTCATCTGAGAACCATCCTGCGTATCGTTGATTTTCAGGAGCCAGCCGGCCACTCCCAGCCACAGGCCCCCGAACACAAACCACGGCCCTTTTCCTTGGCAAATAAACTCACCCACCCCGCTGCTGGCTGGCAGATTGCAGGACCCACTTCCCTCTATCAAACCAGCCTGACTCGGCACTGGTGCCACCTTTCATCTGGGAACCATCCTGTGTATCGTGGATTTTCAGGAGCCACGTGGCCACTTCCAGCCACAGGTCCCAAAACAAATACTACGGCCCTTTTCCCTGGAAGTAAAACTGACCTGCCCGTCATCTGGCTGGCAGATTGCAGGAGCCCCTTGCCTCTATCAATCCAGCCCGTCTTGGCACTGGTGCCGCCTTTCATCTGGGAACCATCCTGCATATCGTGGATTTTCAGGAGCCAGCCGGCCACTCCCAGCCACAGGCCCCCGATCACAAACCACGGCCCTTTTCCCTGGCAAACAAAACTTAACCACCCCGCTTATGGCTGGCAGATTGCAGGTGCCACTTGCCTCTATCAAACCAGCCCGACTTGGCACTGGTGCCACCTTGGGTCTGGGAGCCATCCAGCGTATTGTGGATTTTCAGGAGCCAGGCGGCCACTCCCAGCCACAAGTTCCCAAAAACAATCTACGGCCCTTTTCCATGGAAGTAAAACTGACCTGCCCATCACCTGGCTGGCACATTGCAGCAGCCACTTGGTAATATCAAACCTGCCCAACTTGGCATTGGTGCCACCTTTCATCTGGGAACCATCCTGCGTATCGTGGATTTTCAGGAGCCAGCCGGCCACTCCCAGCCACAGGCCCCCGAACACAAACCACGGCCCTTTTCCCTGGCAAACAAAACTCACCCGCCCCGCTTCTGGCTGGCAGATTGCAGGAGCCACTTCCCTCTATCAATCCAGCCCGACTCGGCACTGGTGCCACCTTTCATCTGGGAACCATCCTGCGTATCGTGGATTTTCAGGAGCCAGCCGGCCACTCCCAGCCACAGGCCCCCGAACACAAACCACGGCCCTTTTCCCTGGCAAACAAAACTCACCCACCCCGCTTCTGGCTGGCAGATTGCAGGAGCCATTTGCCTCTATCAAACCAGCCCGACTTGGCACTGGTGCCACCTTGAGCCTGCGAGTCATCCTGCGTATTGTGGATTTTCAGTGGCCAGCCGGCCACTCCCAGCCTGAAGTCCCCAAATACAAACTACGGCCCTTTTCTCTGGAAGTAAAACTGACCTGCCCGTCATCTGGCTGGCAGATTGCAGGAGACACTTGCCTCTATCAAACCAGCCCGACTGGGCACTGGTGCCACCTTTCATCTGGGAACCATCCTGCGTATCGTGGATTTTCAGGAGCCAGCCGGCCACTCCCACCCACAGGCCCCCAAACACAAACTACGGCCCTTTTCCCTGGAAGTAAAACTAACCTGCCCATCTACTGGCTGGCAGATTGCAGGAACCACTTGGCTCTCTCAAACCAGCGCAACTTGGCTCTGGTGCCACCTTTCATCTGGGAACCATCCTGCGTATCGTGGATTTTCAGGAGCCAGCCGGCCACTCCCAGCCACAGGCCCCCGAACACAAACCACGGCCCTTTTCTCTGGCAAAAAAAACTTACCCGCCCCGCTTCTGGCTGGCAGATTGCAGGAGCCACTTGCCTCTATCAAACCAGCCCGACTTGGCACTGGTGCCACCTTTCATCTGGGAACCATCCTGCGTATCGTGGATTTTCAGGAGCCAGCCGGCCACTCCCAGCCACAGGCCCCCGAACACAAACCACGGCCCTTTTCCCTGGCAAAAAAAACTCACCCGCCCGGCTTCTGGCTGGCAGATTGCAGGAGGCACTTGCCTCTATCAAACCAGCCCGACTTGGCACTGGTGCCACCTTTCATCTGGGAACCATCCTGCGTATCGTGGATTTTCAGGAGCCAGCCGGCCACTCCCAGCCACAGGCCCCCGAACACAAACGACGGCCCTTTTCCCTGGAAGTAAAACTGACCTGCCCGTCATCTGGCTGGCAGATTGCAGGAGCCTCTTGCCTCTATCAATCCAGCCCAAGGCGGCACTTGTGCCACCTTTCATCTGGGAACCATCCTGTGTATCGTGGATTTTCAGGAGCCAGCCGGCCACTCCCAGCCACAGGCCCCCGAACACAAACTACGGCCCATTTCCCTGGCAAACAAAACTCACTCGCCCCTCTCCTGGCTGGCAGATTGCAGGAGCCACTTCCCCATATCAAACCAGCCAGACTCGGCACTGGTGCCACCTTTCATCTGGGAACCATCCTGTGTATCGTGGATTTTCAGGAGCCACGTGGCCACTCCCAGCCAAAATTCTCCAAAAAAAATCTATGGCCCATTTCCCTGGAAGTAAAACTGACCTGCCCGTCATCTGGCTGGCACATTGCAGCAGCCACTTGGTAATATCAAACCTGCCCATCATGGCACTGGTGCCACCTTTCATCTGGGAACCATCCTGCGTATCGTGGATTTTCAGGAGCCAGCCGGCCACTCCCAGCCACAGGCCCCTGAACACAAACCACGTCTCTTTTCCCTGGAAGTAAAACTGACCTGCCCGTCATCTGGCTGGCAGATTGCAGGAGCCACTTGCCTCTATCAATCCAGTCCGACTTGGCACTGGTGCCACCTTTCATCTGGGAACCATCCTGCGTATCGTGGATTTTCAGGAGCCAGGCGGCCACTCCCACCCACAGGCCCCCGAACCAAAATCTACGGCCCCTTTCCCTGGAAGTAAAACTGACCTGCCCGTCATCTGGCTGGCAGATTGCAGGAGCCACTTGCCTCTATCAATCCAGTCCGACTTGGCACTGGTGCCACCTTTCATCTGGGAACCATCCTGCGTATCGTGGATTTTCAGGAGCCAGCCGGCTACTCCCTGCAACAGGCCCCCGAACACAAACCACGGCCCTTTTCCCTGGAATTAAAACTGTCCTGCCAATCTTCTGGCTGGCGGATTGCAGGAACCACTTGGCTCTCTCAAACCAGCCCAACTTGGCACTGGTGCCACCTTTCATCCGGGAACCATCCTGCGTATCGTGGATTTTCAGGAGCCAGCCGGCCACTCCCAGCCACAGGCCCCCGAACAAAAACCACGGCCCTTTTCCCTGGAAGTAAAACTGACCTGCCCGTCATCTGGCTGGCAGATTGCAGGAGCCACTTCCCCATATCAAACCAGCCAGACTCGGCACTGGTGCCACCTTTCATCTGGGAACCATCCTGCGCATCGTGGATTTTCAGGAGCCAGCCGGCAACTCCCAGCCATAGGCCCCCGAACACAAACTACGGCCCATTTCCCTGGCAAACAAAACTCACTCGCCCCGCTTCTGGCTGGCAGATTGCAGGAGCCACTTCCCCATATCAAACCAGCCCGACTTGGCACTGCTGCCACTTTTCATCTGGGAACCATCCTGCGTATCGTGGATTTTCAGGAGCCAGCCGGCCACTCCCAGCCACAGGCCCCCAAACACAAACCACAGCCCTTTTCCCTGGAATTAAAACTGACCTGCCCATCTTCTCGCTGGCAGATTGCAGGAGCCACTTACCTCTATTAAACCAGCCAGACTCGGCACTGGTGCCACCTTTCATCTGGGCAACATGCTGTGTATCGTGCATTTTCAGGAGCCAGGCGGCCACTCGCAGGGACAGGTCCCCAAACAAATACTACGGCCCTTTTCCCTGGAAGTAAAACTGACCTGCCCATCATCTGGCTGGCACATTGCAGGACCCACTTCCCTCTATCAAACCAGCCCGACTTGGCACTGGTGCCATATTTCATCTGTGAACCATCCTGCGTATCGTGGATTTTCAGGAGCCAGCCGGCCACTGCCGGGCACAGGCCCCCAAACACAAACCACGGCACTTTTCCCTGGAAGGAAAACTGACCTGCCCGTCATCTGGGTGGCAGATTGCATAAGCCACTTGCCTCTATCAATCCAGCCCGACTTGGCACTGGTGCCACCTTTCATCTGGGAACCATCCTGCGTATCGTGGATTTTCAGGAGCCAGCCGGCCACTCCCAGCCACAGGCCCCAAACAAAAACTACGGCCCTTTTCCCTGGAAGTAAAACTGACCTGCCCGTCATCTGGCTGGCAGATTGCAGGAGCCTCTTGCCTCTATCAATCCTGCCCGACTCGGCACTTGTGCCACCTTTCATCTGGGAACCATCCTGTGTATCGTGGATTTTCAGGAGCCAGCCGGCCACTCCCAGCCACAGGCCTCCGAACACAAACCACAGCCCTTTTCCCTGGCAAACAAAACTCACCCACCCCGCTTCTGGCTGGCAGATTGCTGGAGCCACTTGCCTCTATCAATCCAGCCCGACTCGGCACTGGTGCCAC
The DNA here is from genome assembly GCF_028769735.1 of Zonotrichia leucophrys gambelii. Lineage (NCBI taxonomy): Eukaryota > Metazoa > Chordata > Aves > Passeriformes > Passerellidae > Zonotrichia > Zonotrichia leucophrys. Next base: position 23,853 of record NW_026992959.1, read on the forward strand.
CTTTCATCTGGGAACCATCCTGCGTATCGTGGATTTTCAGGAGCCAGCCGGCCACTCCCAGCCACAGGCCCCCGAACACAAACCACGGCCCTTTTCCCTGGCAAAAAAATCTCACCCGCCCCGCTTCTGGCTGGCAGATTGCAGGAGCCACTTGACTCTACCAACCAGCCCGACTCGACACTGGTGCCACCTTTCATCTGGGAACCATCCTGCGTATCGTGGATTTTCAGGAGCCAGCCGGCCACTCCCAGCCACAGGTCCCCAACACAAACTACGGCCCCTTTCCCTGGAAGTAAAACTACCTG